>NC_057795.1:84998786-85008852 GCF_018294505.1 Triticum aestivum | reverse complement strand
GCCACCGCCCCACCAACACCCCCATCCTGAACCCTAAGATAGATAGTGGGGTACCTCTCCAGCGTGCACCCTCCCCGCTGCGGCTAGTTCTTCTTTCACCCCGGTGAGCCCCCCCCAACCCCTGAAAATCGACTGACCCAAAAGTCGATTCCGTAGACTGAAGTGTAGCTAAATCGGAGCAGCATCGCAAGCAAGAGCAAGAGCGAGAGCAGCAGCGCGAGCAAGAGCAATAGCAAGAGCACACCAGGCAGGGGACCGAGAGCAAGAGCAAAGCAGTAGCACGAGCGCGAGCGAGAGCTAAAGCAACAGCAGCTCCTACTGATGTGGACGTCGTCGCTGAGGGAGTGACGCCATGGAGGAAGTGGCCGGCGACACTGCCGTGTCGGCTCGGGACCGAGCGTCGGTAGCACTATGAGATCGAATCAACAAGAAAATGCGGCGATTAGTGTACAACCTCTTTGGTGGCGCCGATTAGGCCGCAGCTTCATCCGAGGAACCGGTGATGATGATGCTCTTCCGGTCGTGCAGTTGAAGACGGCGGTGTGGGAATGGAGGTGGCGCGGAAGATGAGGGGAACATCAGGGCAGCTCCTTGGAGGTGGAGGATGGGGTGGCTGAACCGGCGGGATGATGAGATCGACGACAGATCCTCATCCGGTGCGGTGGATGAGGGACGTCGAGGTGTTGCTATGGACGACGTCGTCAGGGAAGAGGTTCCGGCTTGGTGGCGGATGGAGCAGGGTGTGGGGTTTCGTCGCGGGTTTTCGCGGCCTCGGTGTACGAATGGGTGGGCGGATGGGATGGCAGTTGGCAACCATGGCTTAGAGAAGCCCTTGTCCGAAATGTGGGGTATGTTATGAAAGTACCCCCCACTGATTTGAGGCGGTTCTTTCGGTTCAGGGGTACCACGTGCATTTCACGTGACAGGATTTCACAGGAGGTGGGAGTTTTCGCGCGCGTTGTAATTTCGGAATAGTAAGGCGCGGGTTGAGATGGAGGGAGTTGTCAAAGCACAACGAGACAAAAATATATCTTAAATATTTCGGGCTAACAAGGCGCGGGTTAAAGAGGCGGGAGTTTCGCAGCACGATAGACAAAGACGCTAGCTTAAACTTTAGGCATAACAAGGCGCGGCTTGAAATTTTGGAAGAACAAGCTTAACGTGTACCAAAAAAAGACAATTTGCACCTCAACACGCACAACACACACACAAACACCATTTAGACTAGAGTAAGGTACACGTGCATTGCACACATGAGATTTGGCAACCAAATTATGAATAAATACCACATCATAGCATGATGTAGTTGTTCGTTTAATTCTTATAGTTCATTTCATTCAAAATCATCTAGTTTTTATAATAAAGCTAATCTATTTTAAGATTCATGGAATTGTGCGTTGTAAGACATAAAGTAAAAAACAAATAATGGAAAATCGTGTAGAAAAACATTTGGGCAATTCCGATATGGAGGATTCTATAACAAATAAGAAGTTCTTGTGTTTTGATGTTTGTGCATTATGCTTAAGTTCAACCATGGAGTCTTCTAGATTATCCATGTGGCGAAATCTGGTGGAATCTAGATGATATCCAACGGCCAATAGTGCTCAAATTTGCCATCTTTGGACCATCAGATTCTCCTCATCCAACCACCATCTTTCAAAGTTAAAGTTACCCGCACACAATATAAAAAATATAAAATATAATATATATATAGGGGTATAGATATAGATATGTGATGCGAAACTAGCCCATCATCTCCAATTAGAATAGTGTGTCCATGCACGGATGCGACATGGCCAAATGATGTCTGCTATCGGTATCTCAAATTCAAATCTGTCTGACCTTGTTCAATGTGTATACATTACAACATGCTCGTTTCCAAACCACACCGCGCAGATCTCCGTTATATTCACGCATGCATGGGTTTCAAATATCAGGATGTCTTATTCAAATATTTGAATTAAACTTTACATTGATTATGACCTCACCTATTCTTTTACACCCACATAGTAGTCTTCTCTTTATAATTGTACCACTAACTTTCTCTCGTGCATGCATGCACACACACTACCAGTCGGCATTATCCATTGCACGCATACAATCTTTTTCTTCAGGTCGGTCTCCCATGAAGGCACCCACCCACACACATCCCCCTCTCCATCAAATCGGGCATTCTTTATATCTCACGCGTGCATGCGCAATGATTGATGTTCCTCTATGTTTGTGTGTATATAGCTAGGTCTGTCATAGTTTTCCACACAAACCGATCAATCGATATATCCAGTGAGGTCTCACCCTCTTTCCACGTCCACATCGATCAATCTATACCTCTCTATATAGGATTAACATATATAGCTAATACACCCACATTAATTATATATCCAACTTTCCCCTCTCATCATCCATGCCTTCCGCTTCATCTCTCAGACGCGTGCACAATGGCAAAGACAGGGGGCAGTAAGGGCCCTGCCCCCCCTAACATCACTATATATAGAGGCTAGTATGAATGTGATCATTAGACAATTGCTGCTAAAAAGGTTTAATTTCGTGAATTGACCCTCCTTGTAAAGGATTAGCAATGCTTGGCCCCCTAGCTCATTTATTTTTCATGGCTCCGCCACTGCGTGCAACAACGCACGTGTTCGCCCCCTCTCTCTAAATATCGATCTCGCACTTGTGCATTCCTTCATAGACTCCCTCCACTCGGCCCCTCGCACCATCTTCTAGCGCCCCACTGGATTTTGCCACATGTACAATCTAACAGACTCCATGGTTGAACTTAAGCATAATGCACAAACCTCAAAATAATAGTGGATCTCTTTTATTCTAGAATCTTCCGTATCATAACTGCCCAAACTTTTTTTCTAGTTGAATTTCCATATTTTTTTTACTTTATGCTTTACAACGCACAATTCCATGAATCATAACATAGATTAAGGGCTTCTTTGATTTAAAGGATTCTCAAAGGAATTTTGGAGGATTCTAATCATTAGGAATTTTTCCTATCTTAGTTGTGTGATTCATAGGATTGTAAACCATAGGAATTTTTCCATATGATTCATTTGCACTAGATTTCATAGGAAACATCCCATCCTCTCAAACCTCTTTGAAAGAATTCTGCTTTTATTCCATGCACAATCAAACACTCGTACAATCCTGTAGGATTCAAGAGGACATTCCACTATAATCCCATGTTTTTCCTATTCCCGCGTTCTTAGCTTTTTTATAAAAACTAAGAGGGTGCTTGGATCCAAGGGACTTATTTTAGTCTGACTAAAAATAGTCTCTTTAAGAGACTAAAGTTCCAAGCACCCCTGCCTAAAGAGGGGGTAAAACTAGTCTTGATACTAATTTTTTTTAGTCAGGGGTACCCCTACTAAAATGTGGATTAGTCCTCTCTCTCCTCGTTTAACTCCTCTCCTTTAACACGAGCGAGTTCTGGATTGGATGGTTTGGAGGATAATAAATGCTCATTAACTTGATTTTAGTCTCCTTAGTATTTGGATCCAAGCATGGATGAGGCTAGCATGTTTTAGTCACACTACTTTTAGTCATGGGACTAAAACGTATCCAAGCACCTTCTAATTGATTTTGAATCAGATGAACTATAAGAATTAGACGAAGGGCTACATCAGGCATATATGACTCAGAGCTTACATGCTATAGTGTGGTATTTATTCATAATTTGGTTGCAAAATCTGATGCGTGCAATGCATGTGTACCTTACTAGTACTTCGAGTATGTGCAAAACACGTAAATTAGAATACCAATGCACACTACATAGTGTCTCTCTTACAGTTCATGAAGCCACGTGGCACATGTGGAGGCGTTGTCGCGACCTCCTTGTGTGGATTGATCACAGTGACGTGCTGCTGGTTCCAGAAGAATGTACTCGTCCTCCCTGAGCCATACTGGTGGTACATGCATGAAGAGAAGATGTGCACGCACGCCACGCACAGCACTCATTCCCTCGCACGCAAACGCGGGTACATGGGCGGACGCAATTTTGTACCAAGATCCACCCCATGTGATAATTTGACGCGTGTAAAGTCGTTCACTTCATTGATGGTCAATTAATACAGCTTATGCAAATTGAGTGGACGTGAGGGAGGAAGAAAGACATTATTACTCCACTACGCGCATGCGAGTAGTTAAATAGTGGGTTGCTAAGTAGTACTTCCATTGGTCTCCTTTGTATTTTGTGCCAATTTTTGACAGTAACATAATATTTACGCATTTGAGCTGTGTAGTACTTGAAATTTATGTTCCACTAAACTCATCGGGAGTCGTTTCGGGCCTCAAAACCAAAACCATCAATTAATCTTAACCTTGTTCCCATCACATTTGAAAGCCTGCTCACACCTACTAGTATGTACCAAACCTGAACGTATTCCCACTATGCAGGTATTAGTACTAGTGCTAGTACTTAGGTTATAAAAAGGGGAACTACCTAACCGAAAATTACTCTACCTTTCCTCCTTATAAGTGCTTATTCTTCGTCCGTCGTTGCCATGGCCGATGAGCAGAGCTCTAGGTCGAGAACTACTCATAACAAGGGAGCAGCAACCAAGGCTGCAGAAAAAAAAGAGGGCTCACCGCCATGCAGAGACCTCGAAAGATCTCTCACGGGCAGGCGATGGCTCCGAGGTGCACCCTACCCGCGGAGGCGAACATGCCGAGCCGGTGGAGCTGGAGTCGTTATCCCTCGACGGCATGCCCGATCATCTCAATAAGCACCTCAATAAGCAGAAGGAGTTCATCCAAGGCTTGATGGAGTTGCTGAAGGAGAGCATTGCCTCGGAGAAGAAGGCGACCGGCAAAATCCTCCGACTTCAGGAGGACAAGGCGAAGCTCTGCCACGAGATCGACCTGTTGAAGGAGAAGAACGCCGGCTCGAAGAAGATGCATGAGAATAGTAGTTCCTCGATGAAGATGTTGTAGGCCCTCGCCATGGAACAGAAGGAGGAGCTGGCGAAGCTCCGCATTGAGCACCCGGCTGCTGTCAAGGTACGTAATGCGGCCGTGGAACAGATGATGAAGGCTCGCGTCGAGAAATCCCGCGTCATGGATAGAATTAAGAAGATGGCGGAGGAGACGCGCAAGGAGATGGAGTACGTGGAGTTAGGAATCTGCAACAAATTAGACCATTTGGGGTGATAATCTTCCTTCTTCTTTTGCTGTTGTGTTTCATCTTTTGCTTCGGGTGTTTCGCCGCACGTGTCACCTTCTCTGCGAGGCATGAATAGTACAATATTTTTTTGAGGCAATGAATAGAACAATGCTAACAATGAGATGACTAGCAAATTAGATCATTTTCTGTCGCCATATGGCATTGGGCTGCCGTGTTTCGTGCTCCTCCATCGTAGTACTACTTTAGTGGAAAACTTGATGATACCGCCTGGTTCTTTGCTCCTCCTCGATCAGGTCGTCGGCGCATTTATACGAGTAGTCAAATCACAAGGCCCCGCCTTCCAACAGTAATGAGCCGTCAAATCACAAAGGCCCTCGCCTCTCGTGAAATCGACCAAGCTAGACTGCCCCGCCCTCTAGCCTTTTAAAAAACGTATACTTTTGTACAGCAGTCGTATCCATGGAATGTGCCATGGAGCAAAATTTGAATTTAAAAAGGTGGTACATATAGAGAGTGTTGGTCGCCAAATTATGCATATAGTACTATTAAAAAGGCTAGTCACAATAATGGTGTCCAGCACAACCCACCTCTCAAATAAAACTAAGCACCCTGGAATTCTTTGACAAATCTAAGCACCCTGAAATTCTTTGACAACTAAACTACTGGCTATATGATGTTGGCCATATATATTGTACGTATATAATGTGAAGAAACGAGTGGTAGTACTATACCAACTAAAAGATGAAATGTAAGAAATACTAGTATGTACGTACTAAAGAGTTAAAGTAACAAGAAGAAACATAACATAGTTCTGCTGGGGGCTCAGCACAACACACCCCTCAAATTAAATTAAGCACACCTGAAATTAAACTTTGCAACTATCCCGGTAGACACTGCATTAGAACCACCATGAGCAACGACACTGCCACCTTACTCGGAGTCCTCGTCCACGTCCTCGACTTCGTCCTTGTCCCTCTTCCTCTTGGCCGATACTTCTTTGCTTGAACCGCCAACTTGGTTGTTGCTCTTCATCCAACCCATGTAGATATTTGAAACAAAGGTAGCCATTCATTGCAGCATAGTGGATGTGGTCTATATCTAGTACATTCCTCTGCCATGCATGACGATGAAACGTGTATGGAGGTTTCTCCAGTTTACCATACGAAGGATGAACCATGGCTCCTGCCAGGGTCAGCATTGAAGGCTGACGAGAGGACACCAGCCGATTCTTTTGGAGTTCAAAGGTGTTTCCTACAACGAGGCCTATCCGATGCAGGACTTCTTTGTCGTTACCTAAGTCTATAGTAACGAATTTGACTAGGTTTCTCTCAAGGAAGTCCTTAAAATCCTGGCACTCAACGTCGGCATGGCATATGTGGTAGACCAAGCATAAGTCATGCGCGCAAACCTGGATCACGGCGGGCTTCTTCCTCTCTTTGTCCTTTAGATCCTTCTCTCATCCCAGGACTGTGGTGTACTCAACATCTAGCCCAGCGACCCACTCATCATTTGAGTCTTCGAACATGCGTCTGAAGCAAGAAAGGCATCATTTCACCGTTGTGGAAGAACGGGTGATAGCTCTGACCCTGTACTCACCGCCGATCGGGGAGATTTGGGACGCCATGGATTTGGGAGGAGGGTTACGATTAGTGGAACTTCCGTAATGTGAATGGACGGGACGACTACGAGCAAACTACCGTAGTATTAAAGGACGTGTAGGGACGAGTAGGAGCGAACTGCCAGCGTGCGAACGGCAGCGTAGTGGCTTTCCATTCTCCCATGATACGGGCTTCTGAGAGCCCTTGGATGTGAGATCGAACGGTTGCATGGCGTGATTCTAGACCTATGGGTGAATATCCTATCCTGGAGGGTTATTCTGCAAATTTTCAGCAACTTAGCATGCGACCGTTTGATCTCAGATCCAAGGGCTGCCAGCAGCCCGCATCATGGTCGCGCCTACCACGACCGTCGTGTCGCTCGCGCGGTCGCGCCCTTGGAGATTTAACACGGTGCGTTAGGCTATCTGATGTTGGCATGTCATACATAGTCATCACTTAGTCACTCATACTACAACAAGGTTGGCTATAAGGTTGGCTATAAGTGTATTTTTTTACTCCTCTCTATCTCTTTCTTCGTACTCCCTCTGTCCCATAATATAAGAACATTTTTGACACTAGTGTAGTGCCAAAAACGTTCTTATATTATGGAACACAAGGAGTACTAGTATTTATTGTATTTGCCAAGGAGTGACCTCTTCCAATGAAATGGTGTTGCTAAGTTTGCTTCATTTAATTAGCTATAGACTCCAAATTGCCTTTTCACCTAGGTATACGCGGTTAGAACCGTTTCTTCCTTGGGTCACCAAACTAGTCTCTCTCTTCTTTATTAACTTTCCACATCAGACTTTATGCCTATGTGGCAAGCTTAAGCACCTGTAGGAGCAAGTAAGGTGCCCGTCCGTTGCACGGAAGAGTGAAATGCATTGATCGGGGTGTTGTTTATTTTGACAAAGGATGTGGGGGTCATCTCATTGTAACAGGTATCGATAGGTTTCTTCGGATATTATTTCATCTCTAGAGCTCAGAAACATCCAGGTGAAATAGATAAAAAAGTATCCTTTGCAAACAAAAGCGTTCAACTGTTCAACCTGCATCCAAAACTTGTGAACAAATAACTCTTATTGTGTTTTGCAGGAAATGGTTCATCATTAGTCTTTCACCGGTATTGTAGTAAAAATTCATACATGGAAGATTCTAGACTAAACCATAAATGGATATAATTTTATTCATGCGCGATACTCCAATAGAGCAAGATCATGCATGGAAGTCTCCACATGCTTAGACATCGGATTACATTGAGCGAAGACTAATGATCAACATTTAACTTAGTAATGCATATGTCTAGGTGAACCTCTTTGGAGTCCCCATGCACATTGTTGGGGGTCAAATAATACCATGCTTCTTCCATGTCCACATCGGCGGGAAGGTCCCAGCTCAGCAGAGTCCAAGTCAGCTTGAGTTAGCCAGTGTCGCCGCCCACGGACCTCCGAGGGGTAGTAATAGTGAGCATGCACCCAAACATCGGCCTCGTGTCAGTGTCAGCGTCAGCGGCGTTGCCCCTGACGCACACTACAGAGATGTGGCAGTGGCCTGCACGAGCCTCGCCGGTGGTCACAATCAAGAGGAAGACGCTGCCGTCCTCCTCCGAGACTAGCAGGCAGCACTGATCCTCGAATGACTCTGGCACGGTGAATGGGTAGCACGTCTCGTACTTGATGTTCTTCGCCAAGGGCCAGTAGTGATCGTGGCACGCCTGCGTCAGGTGATGCACGATGTCTGCCGGCGAGCCCCAAAATGGCACTGGGCACTCATAGCAGTAGACGAAGGGCTCCGTGGAGGCATCGATCAGGCCGTCCATGAAACCGGAGTGGCTGTAGGGGACGTTCCGCTAGTTGAATATATGAGCAAGTTACTACGAGATTTACTACAAAATAAATCATGATGGCTATAACAAAGATTAAACTAATCATGCGGACTAGCATAGTAGATGAACAGATCGAATCAAGGACACAGAGTAGAAACATGAATTCTACCACGATTTCGAACAGGAAGGACAGAAACACATACGGTGCAACGGGAGCAGCTCCGTTGGTGTTGAAGTTGTCGCCCATGTTGTTGAAGAAGAGGTTGCCGAGGTCGGGGAAGAAGTCGTCGTCGGTGAAGTCGTGGCTGCTAGCAGTCGCGAGAGTGCACTCCCCAAATGTCCACAGCGCCCGCCGAATGGAGCGCAGGAGGGAGTGGCTGTAGGGGACGTTGCAGCCGCCGAATAGAGCGCAGGAGTAGCCCACGAAGCAGTAGATGGTACTCCTCCCTAGTCTCTATTCTTATCTCTATCTCTACTACTCTTCTTTCTTTTTTATAATATACTAGTTGTACTTGTCAAATTGAATAGTACTGCGCCATATCCACTACACGCCCGGCTGAACACGCCTCCTCGCCTCCATTAAACCCGCATGCAAACCAAGAAACCTACTCTGGCCCACGGGAGGATATTTGCCGGTTGCCGTGGGAGGGTTATTCTGCAAATTTTCAGCAACTTAGCATGCGACCGTTTGATCTTAGATCCAAGGGCTGCCAGCACCCCGTATCACGGTCACACCTACCACAACCGTCGTGTCGCACGCGCGGTCGCGCCCTTGGAGATTTAACATGGTGCGTTAGGCTATCTGATGTTGGCATGTCTGTAACGCCCCGGATCCGATGCGCCAGGTGTCTGCCAGTTATTCGCCGTCGTTGCCATGTCATTTGCTTGCGTGTTGCATATTGTCATGTCATCATGTGCATCTCATTTTGCATACATGTTCGTTTCATGCATCCGAGCATTTTCCCCGTTGTCCGTTTCGCAATCCGACACTCCTATGCCCTCCGGCGTTCCCCTTTTTGTCTCTTGTTGTGAGCGGGTGTTAAACGTTCTTGGAATGGCACGAGTCTTGCCAAGCGGCCTTGGTATAGCACCGGTAGACCGCCTATCAAGTTTCGTGCCATTTGGAGGTCGTTTGGTACTCCAACGGTTAACCGGGTAACCGCAAAAGCCTCCTTCTCTTTGCAGCCCAACACCTCTCCAAAGTGGCCCAAAACCCAGCAAACTCCCCTCCATGCTCTCGGTCGTTCGATCACGATCGTGTGGGTGAAAACCGCTCCTCATTTGGACTCTCCTAGCTCCCTCCACCTATAAAAACGTCCTCCCCGTCCATTTTCGCAGATCAAACCCTAGTTTTCCCCTCTGCGCCGCGCCGGACATGTCCGTCCCCGGCCGGACACGTCCGTCCCCGGCCGGACACGTCCGGCCCACGCAGCCAACCACACCGCGCCACGTGGCCTCCCGCCGCCGTCCACCACGCCGGCCCTCCCAGGCCCGGGCCAGGCCCGCCCCGAC
>NC_057795.1:84715586-84998459 GCF_018294505.1 Triticum aestivum | reverse complement strand
TGCCTCTGCGCCGCCGCCCCCCTTCCCGCTGCCAGGGGCCGCCGCCTCCGCCCTGCCGGCGCCCCCAGCGCCGCCGCCTCGGATCTGGCCGGAGCCGCCCAGATCCGGCCGTCGCCTCCGCCTCGCCTCACCCCGGGGCGGATCTGGCGAGATCCGCCCGGGAGCCCCTCGTCCCCGCCTCCGCAGACCTTGTCCGGTGCCCCCACGCCCGGCTCCGGCCATCTCCCTCTTCTCCGGCGAAGTCCCTGATATTTTGCATTATCATGCCATGTTCGTCATGCCGTATCTCTGCATCGGTAGCTCCGTTTCGTGCATGTAATATGTCAAATTGTTCGTCTCGAAGAGTACATCATTTTGTTCCATTACATCATATTCATTTGAGGTCATCTTGATGCCTGAATCTTTGTTGCAAGAGTGCTTCATGATGTTATCTGCTGTTTGTTAACAGAACGAACTCTTTTGTCATTTTTGCCATGATTGATGTGTGCATCCTATGAGGTTGATGTCTTCATGTGTTTTGAACTATGCCATTCCATCTTTGCATTGGTGCTTACCATGTATTTTTGTGATCAATGAGGTGACTTGCACAAGCATGCAAACTAGGCTTCGTGATATTGCTGATTTTAGTCCCTGTTCTGCTGTAATTTTGATGCCATGTAAACTTGTTGCTACACAGAGATGCATGCATATTTTGAGATACTTCAGTAAGGGTGTTTTGAACATGTGGTTATTGTCTATCCATTAATGCTCTTTGTTGCAATTATGGAGTAGTCTATTATGTCATTTTCGTGCTCTACTTTTGCTTCAAAATGTTTCCTGGCAGATTGTTTACATGTTATTCAATTTTGCCAAGGTTGCTATAGTTGATCCTTGCATGCTATGAACTTGTTCTTGCCTTGGTTTGTTCCATAAACATGTCTTATTGATGATGCTATGCTTGTCTTGTCACGCAATGACTTGTGCTGAGTGAATCAAGCTTGTTAAGTAGTGTACTTGATGTTGCTGTTTTGCTAGGCTGAATCTGTTATTTCGTGATGCTATGTAAACCTGCTTCTACAAATCATTCTATGCATAATCTGGAGATTTTCACTAAATATGTTTTGTTCTACATGTCATGCTCTATCCATACATGAACCTGGTAGCATTTATAGCTTGCTTTAGCTTGTTGTAATCTTCCTCCAAAGTTGCTTCATAATGTTGCTCTCAGCCTGTTAACATTAAGTTCAGTTGTTTCCATGATTGTTGCTAGTGATCCATGCACCCTATGAACTTGCTGTTGCCATGCTTAACTTCACAAATATGCCTTCTTACTGTTGGGTGCCTTTCCATGCCATGTATTGCCCTGTGGTGAGTGGTTCAAGCTCACCAACATGCCTTCATAATTCTGTTTCTGCCATGTTTGAATCTGTAATATAACTTGCCATGTTTATATGGTTGCAATCATATTTTCTGATCCTTCTTGGCTCATGGTCAGTAAAGGACTTTTTTTCTATGCATTTAGTAGTATCATGCCATGCCTTTGTTTGCCATGATAAGTTCCTGTAACATGTTGTTTGATAGCTCTAAAAATTGCAACCTGATGTTATTTTCCGCAAAGTCTGAACTTATATTATTTGCAATCTTTCCATGTGTGTTTGAGCATGTTCTAGTGATTTCTGGAGATAGCTCAGTGTTCATGTTTTGTTATGCTTTTCCTGTACATCATTCCCATGCCTTTTGTTTTTATGTTGAGATGCTGTAGCATGTTGTTTTGATGCTTGCAATATGCCTAGTTGCTGTTTTGGACAGCTTGTCCTTTAAACTTATTTCATGTGTGTGTGTTGAACCGTTGTTCCGTTTTGGGTGTGCTCTATATGAAACTTGCTTGATTTTGCATGTAGTTTCATATTATCATGTTGCATCCATGTTTTGAGGTGTTTGCTTGTTGTTTGGGTGCTTTTTGCATCAATGCCATGTTTAACTTGGTTTGCTCATATCTTCTAGGCCGTAGCTCCGAACTAAATGAACTTTATATGTAACTTGACTAGAATCTCGTGTAGATCATCTTTGTGCATCTTAACTTGCTGTTTAACAACTTGAACATAAGGTTTATTCAGATCTGGACCAATTTCGAAATTTTCATATGAGGACTTATCGGAATTGTTATATGTTGTTCCCGGCCTCATTTAAACTTGGTTTGATGTGTTGCTCTTGTTTGCATCATCTCCTACCATGAGTAGCCTCATCTAGCTTTGTCATGCATCATGCTTGTTGTGCATCATGTCTTGTATATGTGTGGTGTGTTTACCTTGTTGTGTGCTTCTTTTCGATAGTTCATGTTTCGTTGCGATCGTGAGGATTCGTTCGTCTACGCTTGGTTCGGCTTCATCCGTTCGTCTTCTTTATGGACTCGTTCTTCTTCCTTGCGGGATTTCAGGCAAGATGACCGCTACCCTGAATCTCATTACTATCATTGCTATGCTAGTTGCTTCGTTCTATTGCTATGCTCCGCTACCTATCACCTATTTATCAAGCCATCCGAAATTGCCATGAACCTCTAACCTTTGACACCTTTCCTATGCAAACCATTGCTTGGCTATGTTACCGCTTTTGCTCAGCCCCTCTTATAGTGTTGCTAGTTGCAGGTGAAGTTGAAGATTGCTCCATGGTGGATAGGATTTTGGTTGGGATATCACAATATCTCTTATATTATTAATGCATCTATATACTTGGTAAAGGGTGGAAGACTCGGCCTTTTGCCTGGTGTTTTGTTCCACTCTTGCCGCACTAGTTTCCGTCATACCGGTGTTATGTTCCCGTTGTTTGTGTTCCTTACGCGGTCGGGTGATTTATGGGACCCGCTTGACAGTTCGCTTTGAATAAAACTCCTCCAGCAAGACCCAACCTTGGTTTTACCATTTGCCTCACCACCACCTATACCTTTCCCTTGGGTCGGCCAACCCGAGGGTCATCTTTATTTTAGCCCCCCCGGGCCAGTGCTTGTCTAAGTGTTGGTCCGAACCGGGCAGACTGCGGGGCCACCTCGGGGCAACTCGAGGTCTGGTTTTACTCGTAGGCTGACCCATCCGGTGTGCCCTGAGAACGAGATATGTGCAACTCCTATTGGGATTTGTCGGCGCATCGGGCGGCTTTGCTGGTCTTGTTTTACCATTGTCGAAATGTCTTGTAAACCGGGATTCCGAGTCTGATCGGGTCTTCCTGGGAGAAGGTATATCCTTCGTTGATCGCGAGAGCTTATCATGGGCTAAGTTGGGACACCCCTGCAGGGTATAATCTTTCAAAAGCCGTGCCTGCGGTTATAGGCAGATGGGAATTTGTTAATGTCCGGTTGTAGATAACTTGACACCAGATCCGAATTAAAACGCATCAACCGTGTGTGTAGCCGTGATGGTCTCTTTTCGGCGGAGTCCGGGAAGTGAACGCGGCCTTTGGGTTATGTTTGACATAAGTAGGAGTTTAGGATCACTTCTTGATCATTACTAGTTGACGACCGTTCCGCTTGCTCTCTTCTCGCTCTTATTTGCGTATGTTAGCCACCATACATGCTTAGTCGCTGCTGCAGCCTCACCACTTTACCCCTTCCTTTCCCTTTAAGCTTTGCTAGTCTTGGTGATGGGATTGCTGAGTCATCGTGGCTCACAGATTACTACAACAACAGTTGCAGGTACAGGTTATGCGATGATCATGATGCGAGAGCGATGCTTGCTTGTTTTGGAGTTCTTCTTATGCTTCTTCGATCAGGGGATAGGTTCCAGGTCGGCAGCCTGGGCTAGCAGGGTGGATGTCATTTGAGTTACTGTTTGTGTTTCATCCGTAGTCGGATGATGCTCTTATGTATTGTGATGTTGTATTCGTGTGGCATTGTATGCCTCTTATATGTATCCCCATATATTATGTAATGTTGATGTAATGATATCCACCTTGCAAAAGCGTTTCAATATGCGGGTCTATCCTTGGTGGGACCTTCGAGTTCCTTTTGGATAGGGTCGCATATTGGGTGTGACAAGTTCGTATCAGAGCCTCGACCGACCCTAGGAGCCCCCTTGATTGATCGTATAGTTTGGACGTTGTTGAGTCTAGAAGAAAACTACTTTCGAAGTCTAGTTATATCGGAGAGTAGGAATTCTTTTTACTCCTCAGCCCTTTCGTCGCTCTGGTAAGGAATCTTGACGTAGATGTTTTGAACTACTCCTCTTCCCTTTCAAATTTTTCTTTAGGATCACGCAGTTGGTTTTCCGATCGTTGGTTCTCAGCTCTTTTGATCCGGTGCATTTCTCGTCAAGTCGACTTGAGCCTCTTCATCGTTGCCAAGTTCAATCCTCAGTTGTTTTCTTTTCCCACCCACCCTCCCTTTTTCTTCTCGGGACCGGAGTCCGTAATCGAGTATCCATCCTACTCGTGCGAAGTCTTTGCTTTCTTTCCTTAATGATTTCAACCGGTGTTTTCTCTTCAAGATATTCGTCGGTTTCCCCTTCCAAGTTGTCTTTGCCTTCCCGCCCTCCCACCCTCTTCTTCCCGGAGCCTCAGTCTCTTTCGAGCATCAATTTTCATTTGTACGGAGGTTTTTCAGTCTTCCCTCAATCATTTCAATCGGTGAATTCTCGTCTCGTTCGGCATTCTTCATGTCTTTTCTTCTCCGGTGGATTCAATTCTAATTTTCGGTAGTGATTATATTCTTTCCCTCAGCTCAAGTGTCTTCCCTGCTCGTTTGCCTCTCGCGAGTTTATCATTCCGGAGCTCAAGACATCTCAGGAGATTCGTTTGTGTTACAATTAATTCGAGGTTGTCACCTCATTCAAATATTTCAATTGTTCCGGTGCATCATCTACCTCTTCAACATCCCTTTCCAACGGTGTTATCTCTTTAGTGGGCCCTAACCCACAGGTCTTTTCCCAGGATCTTACCTGACTCTTCTAATTCCCCAGGAGTTATTCTCAATTCTTTTAAAGTTTGACGTAAGTATGAAATTCATCAGTTAGATGCTTGTCCAAGTTCGATCTCAAATTCTTTTCATTGTTGGCTCAACCTCTTCGCTTTCCGTTTTCCTGGAGTATCTTAGTAATTTTGGTGTTGTTTCTCGTCGTCATTTGAAGACCGAAGAAGAGTCTTTCCTCTAAATTTTGTCCGTCCTCCCGAAGATTCGTGGTTCTAGCTTCATATCATCCTCTCAAATTATTCCATTTGTCAGATATTCTTTCTTATCCATCCGGGGTATGTTAGAAGTTGTTTTCCCATTTCTTTTCACCGAGGCCATCATTCCAGTTATCGTTCTCTAATTATCTTGGTGCTTCGTTCAAGTGTTCTTTAATCAGTTCATGATCTCTTTGTCCTTTTGCATCTAAATCCCCTCTAGCATATTGGTCCTTCTAAATTCTTCCCGGTGATTCATTCTCTTTCATCATTTATTTCCAAATTTTCACGGTGGTCGTTCAAGATTCTTTTCCTTGCTTATCATTCTAATTCATTTGATCTTTCCAGTCCTACCGGTGGTTCATGAAGACCTTCTCAAGTTTGCAATGTCACTTCTCAATTCTTTTCAAGAAGAATAAGTAATATGCGAAATCCATTGATGTCATCAATTTAATTTGATGAAGAATAAGCATACAATAAATCTTATTCTTATTTCCTCAAAGTGAGTAATCCCTTCCTTCGGAGTTGTTCTTGATTCTTGATTCCAAGTGTTTTCACCTATTCTTTTTCGGAGTTCAAATTTCCTCGGTCATGTCGTCGGAACCTTCATCTAAATCATCGCAAGGCTCATCTTATTCTTTCATCCTTCATTTTATCTCATCATCCTTTTTGTTACAGGAGTTCTTCATGGTGGTTCTTCATGATTTAATTCTGTCTTCAAGAGTTCATCAAGATTTTGTTGGTGGAGTTCAAGTATCTTTTCTTCTTGCATCTCGAAGTGCAATTAAATCTCCGTATTCTTTTGAAGTGGAGTTTTGCATTTCTTCATTCTTCTAAGTTATCCAATCATTTCCGTTTGTGACTGGTTATCACCTCATAATTTCTGAGATGTTATCCATAAATCCACGACAAGCTTATTCTTTTCGTTGTTGAATTTTTTCAACAACTCCATTCAATCTTTTCTTCTAAGATTGCTTTCTATTTCATTCGTGGCACAAGTTGTCATTTTCTTCTCCGTTCTTTTCATTCAACTCTTTCAATTCTTTCCAGAGTTTTGTGTCATGTCTTCATCAAGTATCATTCCATCCTCTCTAGCTCGTGTTCTATTCTTTCCATGTTTAGTCAGAGTTCTGCCTAAATCCTTTCAGTCTTATTCGTTTCTTATCTCATTCTAACCGGAGTTGTTTCATGGCCTATCTGATTCCGTGAGCTTTCGATTCACGTCATTCTCGTCCTTCCTCTCGTATTCTCGAGTGCTCTCGATTCTTTGCTTCTTCTCGAGTTCTTGTTTCACCTCATCCCTTTTCCCTTCCGTCTCGGTCCTAAGATCTCGGGACGAGATCTCTTGTTAGGGGAGGAGTGTTGTAACGCCCCGGATCCGATGCGCCAGGTGTCTGCCAGTTATTCGCCATCGTTGCCATGTCATTTGCTTGCGTGTTGCATATTGTCATGTCATCATGTGCATCTCATTTTGCATACGTGTTCGTTTCATGCATCCGAGCATTTTCCCCGTTGTCCGTTTCGCAATCCGGCACTCCTATGCCCTCCGGCGTTCCCCTTTTTGTCTCTCTTTGTGAGCGGGTGTTAAACCTTCTTGGAATGGCCTGAGTCTTGCCAAGCGGCCTTGGTATATCACCGGTAGATTGCCTGTCAAGTTTCGTGCCATTTGGAGGTCGTTTGGTACTCCAACGGTTAACCGGGTAACCGCAAAAGCCTCCTTCTCTTTGCAGCCCAACACCTCTCCAAAGTGGCCCAAAACCCAGCAAACTCCCCTCCATGCTCTCGGTCGTTCGATCACGATCGTGTGGGCGAAAACCACTCCTCATTTGGACTCTCCTAGCTCCCTCCACCTATAAAAACGTCCTCCCCGTCCATTTTCGCAGATCAAACCCTAGTTTTCCCATCCGCGCCACGCCGGACATGTCCGTCCCCGGCCTACACGTCCGCCCTCGCCCCCGCAGCCAACCACACTGCACCACGTGGCCTCCCGCCGCCGTCCACCACGCCGGCCCACCCAGGCCAGGCCAGGCCCGTCCCGACCGCGACCGGGCCCGAGGCGTCCGCCTCGCCCGCGCAGCCGCCCGTCCCGCGCCGCCGCGCCTGGACCCCGCCGCCGCACCCCTCCGGTCGGCACCCGAGCCCCGCCGCGCTCTTCCACCTCTCTGCCGTCGTCGGCCGCGGCCCCGCACCGCCCCGGCGCTTGCCTCCGTGCCGCCGTCCCCCTTCCCGCCGCCAGGGGCCGCCGCATCCGCCCTGCCGGCGCACCCAGCGCCGCCGCCTCGGATCTGGCCGGAGCGGCCCACATCCGGCCGTCGCCTCCGCCGCGCCTCGCCCCGGGGCGGATCCGGCAAGATCCGCCCGGGAGCCCCTCATCCCCGCCTCCGCCGACCTCGTCCGGCGCCCCCACGCCCGTCTCCGGCCATCTCCCTCTTCTCCGGCGAAGTTTCCGACGAGGTTGACTTTTTCCCCTTCCCCGAAATTTCGCCCGTCCCTGATATTTTGCATTATAATGCCATGTTCGTCATGCCGTATCTCTGCATCCGTAGCTCCGTTTCGTGCGTGTAATATGTCAAATTGTTCGCCTCAAAGAGTACTTCATTTTGTTCCATTACATCATATTCATTTGAGGTCATCTTGATGCCTGAATATTCGTTGCAAGAGTGCTTCACGATGTTATCTGCTGTTTGTTAACAGAACGAACTCTTTTGTCATTTTTGCCATGATTGATGTGTGCATCCTATGAGGTTGATGTCTTCATGTGTTTTGAACTATGCCATTCCATCTTTGCATTGGTGCTTACCATGTATTTTTGTGATCAATGAGGTGACTTGCACAAGCATGCAAACTAGGCTTCGTGATATTGCTGATTTTAGTCCCTGTTCTGCTGTAATTTTGATGCCATGTAAACTTGTTGCTACACAGAGATGCATGCATATTTTGAGATACTTCAGTAAGGGTGTTTTGAACATGTGGTTATTGTCTATCCATTAATGCTCTTTGTTGCAATTATGGAGTAGTCTATTATGTCATTTTCGTGCTCTACTTTTGCTTCAAAATGTTTCCTGGCAGATTGTTTACATGTTATTCAATTTTGCCAAGGTTGCTATAGTTGATCCTTGCATGCTATGGACTTGTTCTTGCCTTGGTTTGTTCCATAAACATGTCTTCTTGATGATGCTATGCTTGTATTGTCATGCAATGACTTGTGCTGAGTGAATCGAGCTTGTTAAGTAGTGTACTTGATGTTGCTGTTTTGTTAGGCTGAATCTGTTATTTCGTGACGCTATGTAAACCTGCTTGTACAAATCATTCTATGCATAATCTGGAGATGTTCACTAAATGTGTTTTGTTTTACATGTCATGCTCTATCCATACATGACCCTGGTAGCATTTATAGCTTGTTGTAGCTTGTTGTAATCTTGCTCCAAAGTTGCTTCATAATGTTGTTGTCTGCCTGTTAACATTAAGTTCAGTTGTTTCCATGATTGTTGCTAGTGATCCATGCACCCTATGAACTTGCTATTGCCATGCCTAACTTCACAAATATTCCTTCTTACTATTGGGTGCCTTTCCATGCCATGTATTGCTCTGTGGTGACTGGTTCAAGCTCACCAACATGCCTTCATAATTCTTTTTCTGCCATGTTTGAATCTGTAATATAACTTGCGATGTTTACATGGTTGTCATCATATTTTCTGATCCTTTTTGGCTCATGGTCAGTAAAGGACTTTTGTTCTATTCATTTAGTAGTATCATGCCATACCTTTGTTTGCCATGATAAGTTCCTCTAACATGTTGTTTGATAGCTCTAAACATTGCAACCTGATGTTATTTTCTGCAAAGTCTGAACTGTTATAATTTGCAATCTTTCCATGTGTGTTTGAGCATGTTCTAGTGATTTCTGGAGATAGCTTAGTGTTCATTTTTTGTTATGCTTTACATGTACATCATGCCAATGCCTTTTGTTTTTATGTTGAGATGCTGTAGCATGTTGGTTTGATGCTTGCAATATGCCTAGTTGTTGTTTTGGACAGCTTGTCCTTCAAACTTGTTTCATGTGTGTGTGTTGAACAGTTGCTCCGTTTTGGGTGTGCTCTATATGAAACTTGCTTGATTTTGCATGTAGTTTCATATTATCATGTTGCATCCATGTTTTGAGGTGTTTGCTTGTTGTTTGGGTGCTTTTTGCATCAATGCCATGTTTAACTTGTTTTGCTCATATCTTCTAGGCCGTAGCTCCGAACTAAATGAACTTTATATGTAACTTGACTAGAATCTCGTGTAGATCATCTTTGTGCATCTTAACTTTCTGTTTAACAACTTGAACATAAGGTTTATTCAGATCTGGACCAATTTCGAAATTTGCATATGAGGACTTACCGGAATTGTTATATGTTGTTCCCGGCCTCATTTAAACTTGCTTTGATGTGTTGCTCTTGTTTGCATCATCTCCTACCATGAGTAGCCTCATCTAGCTTTGTCATGCATCATGCTTGTTATGCATCATGTCTTGTATATGTGTGGTGTGTTTACCTTGTTGTGTGCTTCTTTTCGATAGTTCCTGTTTCGTTGCGATCGTGAGGATTCGTTCGTCTACGCTTGGTTCGGCTTCATCCGTTTGTCTTCTTCATGGACTCGTTCTTCTTCCTTGCGGGATTTCAGGCAAGATGACCGCTACCCTGGATCTCATTACTATCATTGCTATGCTAGTTGCTTCGTTCTATCGCTATGCTGCGCTACCTATCACCTGTTTATCAAGCCATCCCAAATTGCCATGAACCTCTAACCTTTGACACCTTTCCTATGCAAACCATTGCTTGGCTATGTTACCGCTTTTGCTCAGCCCCTCTTATAGCGTTGCTAGTTGCAGGTGAAGTTGAAGATTTCTCCATGGTGGACAGGATTTTGGTTGGGATATCACAATATCTCTTATATTATTAATGCATCTATATACTTGGTAAAGGGTGGAAGACTCGGCCTTTTGCCTGGTGTTTGGTTCCACTCTTGCCGCCCTAGTTTCCGTCATACCGGTGTTATGTTCCCGGAGTTTGCGTTCCTTACGCGCTCGGGTGATTTATGGGACCCCCTTGACAGTTCGCTTTGAATAAAACTCCTCCAGCAAGGCCCAACCTTGGTTTTACCATTTGCCTCACCACCACCTATCCCTTTCCCTTGGGTCGGCCAACCCGAGGGTCATCTTTATTTTAGCCCCCCCGGGCCAGTGCTTATCTAAGTGTTGGTCCGAACCGGGCAGACTGCGGGTCCACCTCGGGGCAACTCGAGGTCTGGTTTTACTCGTAGGCTGACCCATCCGGTGTGCCCTGAGAACGAGATATGTGCAGCTCCTATCGGGATTTGTCGGTGCATCGGGCGGCTTTGCTGGTCTTGTTTTACCATTGTCGAAATGTCTTGTAAACCGGGATTCCGAGTCTGATCGGGTCTTCCTGGGAGAAGGTATATCCTTCGTTGGTCGCGAGAGCTTATCATGGGCTAAGTTGGGACACCCCTGCAGGGTATAATCTTTCGAAAGCCGTGCCTGCGGTTATAGGCAGATGGGAATTTGTTAATGTCCGGTTGTAGATAACTTGACACCAGATCCGAATTAAAACGCATCAACCGTGTGTGTAGCCGTGATTGTCTCTTTTCGGTGGAATCCGGGAAGTGAACACGGTCTTTGGCTTATGTTTGACGTAAGTAGGAGTTCAGGATCACTTCTTGATCATTACTAGTTGACGACCGTTCCGCTTTCTCTCTTCTCGCTCTTATTTGCGTTTGTTAGCCACCATATATGCTTAGTCGCTGCTGCAGCCTCACCACTTTACCCCTACCTTTCCCTTTAAGCTTTGCTAGTCTTGATACCCATGGTAATGGGATTGCTGAGTCCTTGTGGCTCACAGATTACTACAACAACAGTTGCAGGTACAGGTTATGCGATGATCATGACGCGAGAGCGATGCTTGCTTGTTTTGGAGTTCTTCTTCTGCTTCTTCGATCAGGGGATAGGTTCCAGGTCGGTAGCCTGGGCTAGCAGGGTGGATGTCGTTTGAGTTACTGTTTGTGTTTCATCCATAGTCGGATGATGCTCTTATGTATTGTGATGTTGTATTCGTGTGGCATTGTATGCCTCTTGTATGTATCCCCATATATTATGTAATGTTGATGTAATGATATCCACCTTGCAAAAGCGTTTCAATATGTGGGTATATCCTTGGTGGGACCTTCGAGTTCCTTTTGGATAGGGTCGCATATTGGGCGTGACAATGTCGTACATAGTCATCACTTAGTCACTCATACTACAACATTGTCAAACCAACTAAGGATCTCCTTCAACTTGGCTAACTTTGCCTGGTCACCGCCGGCGATCTGCCCGATTCACTGTTGCATCCTCTCCATATATGTCCTTCTGAGTGGTCTGGTGCTAGCTTTGGAAGATGGGAGGAGAGACGGTGGTCTTCCAATAGAGAAGAGGGAGAGGCGAGACGGTGGTTTTGGAATGGAGATGATTGAGAGGAGAGGAGGTGGTTTTGCAATGGAGAAGATCAGAAGAGGGGGAGGCGAGATGGTGGTTCTGGAATGGAGATGATAGAGAGAAGAGGAGGTGGTTTTGCAATGGAGAAGATCAGAAGAGGGAGAGGCGAGATGGTGGTTTTGGAATGGAGATGATGGAGAGGAGAGGAGGTGGTTTTGCAATGGAGAAGAGGGAGAGGAGCGTGAGGCAGCGATTTAGGATTGGGCGAGAGGGCCGGCGCGCTGTGATTGGATCAAAATCAAAATCAATTTACCCTTCAATTAAGAAAGTGACCCCACATTAACTAGTCTCCCTTTTATTCTGGGTCATAATTGACCATGATTTTCGCACATAAAATATATGTTAGACGTTGCAAAAATCATATAATTTGAAAGTACATTCTGATACGAACCAAATGATACAATTTTTGGTGACAGGCATTAAAATTTTGCTTGTCAAATACAGTACGTGGTCAAACTTTGACCCAAAATACGCAAAACAACAAAAAATACTTCCAAGACGAGCACCGCTCTTCCGCTCCTCTCCTGTTCCAATCTAAATCCAGCACCGCTCCTCTCCTCGTCCATTTAAAAACCACCGCCCCTCCTATCATGTTCCAGTCCAAAACTAGCGTTTCTCCTCTCCCGTTCTAATCCAAAACCAGCACTGCTCCTCTCCTCTTCCATTCAAAAACAACCGCCGGCGAGTGAAGGTACTGTGGAGAAGTAGATCGATGGAGGAGTACAACCGATACGTGAGGATCGCAGACGGCGACCCTGTGAAGCTAGCTAGGATGTTGGAGATACAGTCTTGGTTTGACAACAAGGACCAACTAGCGACGACGGAGACATCCATGGCCAAATATCTGTAACAAAGCGAAAAGGCGGTGATACTCCCGGAGAGAGTCACCCCGGAGTATATAGAGCTGCTCCTTTGGGCCATGGAGCAAACAGATTCACCGAATCCAATCGTAAGGGAGCGGTGGTGGGAGTATCGATCCGAGATGGAGCATCCACCAGAGATTGAAGGGTCGAGCATCTACAGGGTGCCGTTTGTGAGGGTGTCCTGCTAGAGCGAGCCGGTGGAGTCTTCGTTGACCAAACCCAACTGCAAGAGGAGAAAAGCAGTTGGCCCGACGATGCTTCCCCGCCATCGTCTCCCTCGCCGTTCACATTATCTCACGGGGCGGTTGTCTGCCGCCGAGGAATAGGAGGGGGCTCCCCCCCAGCCCAATAGTCGGGCAGGTTGTGAATTGTCAGGAGGAGCTTAGGGATGTCAGTATTTGCAGGTCGTGAATTGTGTTTTGTGTTGTGTATTTTGAGAGTACTTTCGGATATGAATGTCTTTTGAATTTTAGATTTGCAATATTGAGCATATGAAGTATTTTATGGATTCTAGAGATCTATTTTTAGCACTTAAAAAAATGTAGTTTCATAGGAGTATAAAATTTCAGACAATGTGAACCTCAGAGAAGAAACTGCAAGTTTCAGTTTCAGATAAGAAACTGCAAGTTCAGTTTCAGATAAGAAACTGCAACTTTCAGAGGTAGAGCATTTATATTAACACGGCCTTTTCAAAAAGGGTTAACATCATGTTGGAAGTTTTATTCATGGTAAAAATGCACCTACCAGCCAGTTAACATCATGCTGATCAACATTCATGCATAGCACATCTTCATATGATGCACAGTCAAAATGCCAACACAATGTCGAGTGTCCGAAAAACAAAGAAATTGAGGGACGAAGTTTTCGCAAGTGTTGGACGTGGTTTTGGGCTGCCCCGTCTAGGCTTTCATTTTTAACGTGCGCAGCCCACGACCTTGGATGGGAGGTCCATAGGCTTGTTTGTATTTTATTAGGGCCGTCATGTATCGACTGGCCTATGGCCCTCCCATCCGAGGTTTTATTTTTGGCAGCCCAATTTATGTATTTTTTTGAAGAAAACACAGAGGTTTGTTCTATTCTTCTATATAAGAATAGGAATGCCAGGTCCAACTTATGTTTCCCTTCTAACTATATTATATATATTTAAATTATTTTATATGTTATTATATATTATTTTTATTGTCATCATATATTTAACAGATAATTACATATGTAAGAAAACAATATCCCACATCTTATTAACTTAAAAAAATAATTTCTTAACAAATAAAATCCTGGATTGTTTTGGCACGAAAATCCTAGTGATTGTGTACAAAAGCTTGGTAAGATTTAAGGACGAATGTAATAATATCACTTATTAGTTAAATATATTTATAACAAAATGCTCAGCCCCTTTTTATTTTTTGATAACATTGCTGGCCCAACCCAACATTATAATTAGAATCAGCCCAGCAAAATCGTGTATTTCGGAAAGTGCAAATGGCTGTAATTTTTTAGGAAATAAAATAAATGGGCCGCATGGACGCTACATTATTTGGTCACCCAGCCTAGCTAATGGCTGTAATTCAAAAAAAAGATCAAATTGACTGTAAATTCTACCGCGCAAAAAGAAGACTGTAAATTCTGAAAAAATGGGTTGGATACGTGCCACATTTTGGGAGGCTGAAATGTGGGCCAATAGGTCGAAGCCAACGCAAGTCGTTGTCAATTTAGTCAACAAATGATTCTGACATGTTGGCCATCGGATTTACATCCAACGACCGACATCCATCTTCAATCTCTCGTCTTCTTCCTATAGCGCCGCAGGGACCACCTCCTGCCTCCTGCTGCTAGCAGCTCTGCTTAGCACACTTCGCTATGAAGCGCTACTCCACCGTTGCCAGGCCATCCCTCCAACCCTCCACACCTCCTGTTCTTCTCCACCTACTGCCGAACCACACCGCACTAGAACCAGTTAACCCTTGTACACCTCTCCGTCTACGACTCTACTCCAGCGTATTCCCATCTCTGGCTCGTTGCTGTCCGGGGCCTCGCCGTCGTCCACCACCTTGTATGCGCTCGGCGCGGCGTGGTCAACGTGCTCAACGAACGACACCATCGAAAGTAGACTGTGCGTGGAGAGGCTGATAGTTGGGTCCATGGCCGCACACAAGGAAATGCCTCCTTATTATGTGCAAAATAATGATTCCTCCACCTGACATCTGGGACCCACCGAAAGGGCCTCTGTATTTCACAAAAAAATGTGCCCCCTGGTGACATGTCGGACCCACCAGCTATCTGCACGCAAGGAAGTGCCTCCTTATTACACACAAAAAAATGAATACTCCCCCTGCCAGCTGGAACCCAGCATAGTGGGAGGCTAACTTGTGGGCCTACCAAGTTGACGGGGACGGAGGGCTTTGTCAACTTAGTCAATATGAATGATTCTAGCACCTGTTACCGTATGATGTTCATCCAACGGCCGTAGTGCTTCTTCAACCTATCGTCTTCTTGCTCCAGCCACCCAAACCAGCGCTGGTCCTGCCGCGTGCTCCTACTTCCCGTGGACGGTTGTGATGCCGCGGAGGCCTCACCGCCCCCTACTACTCCCACCGCTGGCCAGGCCATCCCTCTACTCACCCACACCCCCTGTTATTCTGCGACGACAGCAGCCTCACACCGCAGCCAAACCAGTGAACCCTCGTACTCCTCTTCGTGTGGGCATCCACTGTTGCGTCTTCCCCGGCTTCGAGTCGTCCCGTTCATAGGCCTCGCCGTTGTCCACCGCCGTGGTGCTCTCGACGCGGCGTGGTCAACCTGGTCAAGGAACGACTTCCATCGGACATGGACTGTACGTGGAGAGGCTGACAGCTGGGTCCACGGCCGTAGCAAGGAAGTGCCTCCTTATTACGCGCAAAATAATGATTCCTCCACCTAACAATAGGGACCCACCGGACGGGCCACCGTATTTCGTGAAAAAACGTTTCCCCCTGACTGCTGGGACCCACCAGCTACATCTTCGCACGCAAGGAAGTGCGTCCGGGCAAAAAAAAACGATTCGCCCCCCTGACTGCTGGGACCCACTAGCTACATCTTCGCACGCAAGGAAGTGCGTCCGGGCAAAAAAAACAATTTGCCCCCTTGACTGCTGGGACCCACCAGCTACATCTTTGCACGCAAAGGAAGTGCGTCTGGGCAAAAAAAATTACCATTCGCCCCTCTGATTGCTGGGACCCACCACCTACATTTTCGCACGCAAGGAAGTGCCTGACAGTCGGGACCCACCTAGTCAAAGCGTACATCGCATTGTCATTCTGGTGGTGAACGTGTACGTACATACTGGTCGTTCTAGAGGCACGCACGTGTCATAGTAGAGGCGCGCACGTAGCATGTACACGTACGTACAGCGGCCAGGGTGCAAGAAAGAAAATACGGCCATGTACATACATACGGGCGGGGTCTTGAATGCCTACTCGCGCATACATACGGCGAGGGCTCGTGTACATGGCTGGGTCGGAACGGAGAAACAACGTAGTTTTCGTGTTCATGGGGAGGCAACGGAATGCATCATGTTCACGGGGAGGCAACGGAATACGTCGTGTACATCGGGATACAACAGAACTCGTGGGAGCCAACTGGCTTGGACGGAACAGGCGATAGAAACGAGGCCTGGCGTACCGCAGAACGGAGGAAACGGCCTTGTGTCCGTCTGGCCACGTTCGAAACGGGGTCCTGTTGATCGGGAGGGGTCTGGCGTACCGCAAAACGGAGGAAACGGACCTCCTACGGTCAAAATGGGGGTCCTGTTGATCGGGAGGGGTGTGGCGTGCCGCAAAATAGACGAAACAGACCTCCTACGATCAAAACAGGGGTCCTGTTGATCGGGAGGTGTGTGGCGTACCGCAAAATAGACGAAACGGACCTCCTACGGTCGAAACGGGGGTCCTATTCATCAGGAGGGGTGTGGCATACCGCAAAACGGACGTAACGGACCTCCTACGGTCGAAACGGGGGTCCTGTTCATCGGGAGGGGTGTGGCGTACCGCAAAACGGGACTCCACGGGATACTATTCATCTCCACCGTCGACCTCCTCCAGCCTCCACGGGCTACCGTCGACCTCCTCCAACCTCCACGGGCTCCTGTTCATCCAGCCTCCACTGTGCGCTACTCCACCGGCTACTATTCAACCACCCTTCCACGGGCACCCCTCCACCATCTACTGTTCATCAAGCCCTCCACACCATGGGGTCCTGTTCAACCACCCCTCCACGGCCATCCCTCAAACATCTACTGTTCATCCAGCCCTCCACACCACGGGGTCCTGTGCATCCAGAGGCAACGCCACCGCTCACTGTTCATCCAACCCCCCCTCCGCCCCGCAACGCTCACTGTTCATCCAATCGATTGGCTTTAGTTAGCAGCAGTAGCGAAGGAATCGCTCGATCAGGTTCAGTTAACAGCCATCGATCGACTGCTCGGGTTCAGTAACACGTAGCCTGCAGTGCAATCGCTCGGGTTCAGTTAGAGCCCAACGCCTCGCTCGGGTTCAGTTAGAGCCAACGCCTCGCACACACGCGCGTACGTGTATGAGAGAAACGCGCATCGCTCGGTCCCCGACCTCCCACCTTAACCGGCAACTCCCCGAAATTTTCCTCCCCTCGCTTCTACCACGGTTTTTTCCGTCATGGACGGCCCAAAGAATGTCATGCAGCTGTGTCTCCGGCCCGCCCAGGATGAAAAGCCCATTTTCTGTCATGATTTTTTGTCATAGAAGTAGGAGCCCACCACATCTATGATGATACCGGTTTCTGTCACAATTATCATCATAGAAGTGTCATATGTATGACAGAAAAAATTTAGTTCGGCCCAAAATGTCACGGATGTGTCTTTTTTTTGTAGTGACCTCTCGGGTTGCAGGTTGCACAATTAATGCATACTTGATATTGTTTCAACCAATTCATCCCCAAAATGATGTCCAACTTAACAGACTCAATGACTATCAAGGAAGTTGGAAAGTCGACTCCGTTGATATGTATTTCCAGATTGCGTGAGACTAGATTACTTCTGAGCAAAGATCCCGGGGATTGCACCAACATATTCTTTCTCAAAATCGAACAAGGAAATTTGTTTTGGGCAACAAAACTCCGCGAAATAAAAGAGTGGGAAGCCCCAGAATCAAATAAAATTATGGCAGGTATGCTATTAACTGAAAACATACCAATGACAACTTCGGGGTTCTGTTAGGCTTCGTCTGCGGAGAGGTGATGGACTTGCCCGGTGATGTTTTGCTAGACATGGTATGATCCCATAAAGTTGACTTGCGGCCTGAATGGAGCATTATTCCTGCCGCCCTTGGGACACTGCCTGGCGTAATGTCCAGGTTGCCCACAACTGAAACAGGAATTGTTGCGCTGACACTCTTTTCGCACCGGGTTGGTCACGACATTCTTGACTTGCATAGTGATCTTATTGACATTCTACCGCCAATTAGGCTTGTACTCTACTTGCGTCTGCTGCAAGGTACGAGCCCTCTGCATAGGCTGAACCTCCTTCCTTGGTTCGAACTTGCGCTTGGGATCATTATTTATAGTCTTGTTGTCATGCATCAGTTTGTGTTCCCTCTCAGCAATGAGGGCCTTATTTACCAGAGTTTGGAAATCGGTGAAATCAAACATACTGAGGGTACACTGGGGATGTTGATTTATTCCTCCAAGAAAATGTTCAATCTTCCTTTCTTCGGTGGCCACATCATGATGAGAGTAGTAGGCCAAATGATTGAACTTATTCAAATATTCACTCACAGTCTGACTTCCTTGGAGGAGTGCAAAGAATTCACATTGCTTGACCTTCATAATTCCAGCAGGAATATGGTATTTATGGAACTGATCCTTTAAATTTACCCATGTGATTTCTTCATCGGCAGGCCACATGGCTTTTGCATTTTCCCACCATATTGTGATAGCCCTTCAAGATAATGAGTTGCAAATGGGACTTTGTCATTTATATCAGTACGGACAATCCAAAGCTTCTTCTCAATAGTTCGCAACTAGTCGTCTACATCCAAAGGATCAATAGTCTGACTGAAACTGAGAGTGTTGGTTCTCTGAAAATCTGACAGTTTGGAATGATGACCGTTCTGATTTCCATTTTGTCCAACCATAGCTTTCACACTCCTCAACATTTCAATCAGATCATTATTTCTACTTTCTTCAAACATAGGGAGAATTTGCTCGGTGGAGGGCGGATTTGGCGGTGGAGGCGGTGGTGGAACGTATGGCTCAAGGGAGTGTCCTGCCTGTCGGGCGGAACGACGAACAGGGACATCCTCACAAGCGTCGCTACTGCTGCCTCCCCGTGTCATCCTATTGTTTTTCCCAAGACAACGCAATCGAGATGAGAAACATCCAAAAAGAAATACAGTGGGGAAAAAACAGCGACAAAACCCGAAAGAAAGCAAAATTCCGAAGGAAACACATCGAATAGAAGAAAGTCCAACATAATTGTATATAGCCCCGTACATAAAAGATAAATGACATAATAAGTTCAACTACTCTCATACATCAAACGGAACCTCATGACATGTACGACTACATCCATACATCAACCTGATAACTGCGAATACTCAAGTGCTCTACGGCTCTGCTGGTGCTGCGGTGTCCTCTCCTGAAGCGGACTCTGATCCGAACTGAAGACGTTAACCGAGACCTCCAGGTTAAATGTAACACGACGATGCTGCCTCAAGGGTTCCCCCTCTGGAGCAGGTGCAGGATGGGGCTAAAGCATCGGGGCTACGGGGGTAGTGAGAAGAGAAGCCCACTCAGCAGGAGTACTAAGAGGGTTCATGGTCTTGGTGCCTGAGCTACTCAGAGGAGTAACCGGTGAAATAGGTGCGCCAGAACTAGATGGAAGATAAGGAGTAAATCCCATAGATGATGGAGTAGTGACAGCTCTAGTAGTGGCTAAAGCAACGCAGGCACAGGTCAGCTCTCAAGCCAGCTCGTGGATCGGAAGGTAGCTAGTAGTGATGTAACGAAAAAGATGGCTACCAGTACTATCGGACTCCGGATCAATGGTAGGAAAACGGACATGACCATTGAAGGAAATATGCCCTAGAGGCAATAATAAAGTTATTATTTATTTCCTTATATCATGATAAATGTTTATTATTTATGCTAGAATTGTATTAACCGGAAACATAATACATGTGTGAATACATAGACAAACAGAGTGTCACGAGTATGCCTCTACTTGACTAGATCGTGAATAAAAAATGGTTAACTTTCCTAGCCATAGACATGAGTTGTCATTTGATTAATGAGATCACACTATTAAGAGAATGATGTGATTGACTTGACCCATTCCGTTAGCTTAGCACTTGATCGTTTAGTATGTTCCTATTGCTTTCTTCATGACTTATACATGTTCCTATGACTATGAGATTATGCAAATCCCGTTTATCGGAGGAACACTTTATGTGCTACCAAACGTCACAACATAACTGGGTGATTATAAAGGAGCTCTATAGGTGTCTCCGAAGGTACATGTTGAGTTGGCGTATTTCGATATTAGGATTTGTCACTCCGATTGTCGGAGAGGTATCTCTGGGCCCTCTCGGTAATGCACATCACTATAAGCCTTGAAAGCAATGTGACTAATGAGTTAGTTACGGGATGATGCATTACATAACGAGTAAAGAGACTTGCCGGTAACGAGATTGAACTAGGTATTGAGATACCGACGATCGAACCTTGGGCAAGTAACATACCGATGACAAAAGGAACAATATATTGTTATACGGTTTGACCGATAAAGATCTTCATAGAATATGTGGGAGCCAATATGAGCATCCAGGTTCTGCTCTTGGTTATTGACCGGAGATGTGTCTCGGTCATGTCTACATAGTTCTCGAACCCGTAGGGTCCGTGCGCTTAAAGTTCGATGACGGTTATATTATGAGTTTATGTGTTTTGATGTACCGAAGGAGTTCGGAGTCCCGGATGAGATACGAGACATGATGAGGAGTCTCGAAATGGTCGAGACGTAAGGATCGATATATTGGACGACTATATTCGGACTTCGGAAAGGTTCCGAGTGATTCGGGTATTTTTTGGAGTACCGGAGAGTTAGGGGAATTCGCCGGGGAGTATATGGGCCTCATTGGACCATACGAGAATAGAGGAGAGAGGCCAAAAGGAAGGAGGCCCGCGCCCCCCTCTGGTCCGAATTGGATAAAGGGTGCAGCCCCCTTTTCCTTCTCCCTCTCCTCCTCTTTCCTTCTCTCCTACTCCAACAAGGAAAGGAGGAGTCCTACCCCCGGTGGGAGTAGGACTACCCCCTTGGCGCGACCTCCTCCTTGGCCGGCCGCCTCCCCCTTGCTCCTTTATATACGGGGGCAGGGGGCACTCCATAGACACAACAAGTTGATCTCTTGATCTCTTAGCTATGTGCGGTGCCCTCCTCCACCATAGTCCTCCTCGATAATATTGTAGTGGTGCTTAGGCGAAGCCTTGCGACGGTAGAACACCAAGATCGTCACCACGCCGTCATGCTGACAGAACTCTCCCTCGACACTCGGATGGATCGGAGTACGAGGGACGTCATCGAGCTGAACGTGTGCTAGAACTTGGAGGTGCCGTAGTTTCGGTGCTTGATCGGTCGGGCCGTGAAGACGTATGACTACATCAACCGCATTGTTCTAACGCTTCCGTTTTTTGTATACGAGGATACGTGGACACACTCTCCCCTCTCGTTGCTATGCATCACCATGATCTTGCGTGTGCGTAGGAATTTTTTTGAAATTACGACGTTCCCCAACAGTGGCACCCGAGCCTGGTTTTATGCGTAGATGTTATATGCACGAGTAGAACACAAGTGACTTGTGGGCGATACAAGTCATACTACTTACCAGCATGTCATACTTTGGTTCGGCGGTATTGTTGGATGAAGCGGCCCAGACCAACATTATGCGTACGCTTACGCAAGACTGGTTCTACCGACGTGCTTTACACACAGGTGGCTGGCCGGTGTCAGTTTCTCCAACTTTAGTTGAACCGAGTGTGGCTACGTCCTGTCCTTGCGAAGGTTTAAACAACACTAACGGTTCTTGCTTAGCCTGTAGCAGCCACATAAAATTTTCAACAACAAAGTAGAGGACATCTAACTTGTTTTTCCAGGGCATGTTGTGATGTGATATGGTCAAGACGTGATGCTATATTTTATTGTATGAGATGATCATGTTTTGTAACCGAGTTATCGGCAACTGGCAGGAGCCATATGGTTGTCTCTTTATTGTATGAAATGCAAGCGCCCTGTAATTGCTTTACTTTATCACTAACCGATAGCGATAGTTGTAGAAGCAATAGGTGGAGAAACGACAACGATGCTACGATGGAGATCAAGGTGTCACGCCGGTGACGATGGTGATCACGACGGTGCTTTAGAGATGGAGATCACAAGCAGAAGATGATGATGGCCATATCATATCACTTATATTGATTGCATGTGATGTTTATCCTTTATGCATCTTATTTTTCTTTGATTGACTATAGCATTATAAGATGATCTCTCACTAATTATCAAGAAGTGTTCTCCCTGAGTATACACCGTTGTGAAATTTCTTCGTGCTGAGACACCACGTGATGATCGGGTGTGATAGGATCTACGTTCAAATACAATGGGTGCAAAACAGTTGCACACGTGGAATACTCAGGTTAAACTTGACGAGCCTAGCATATACAGATATGGCCTCGGAACACGGAGACCGAAAGGTCGAGCGTGAATCATATAGTAGATATGCTCAACATAGTGATGTTCACCATTGAAAACTACTCCATCTCACATGATGATCACACATGGTTTAGTTGATTTGGATCACGTGGTCACTTAGGTGACTAGAGAGATTTCTGTCTAAGTGGGAGTTCTTTAGTAATATGATTAATTGAACTTTTATTTATCATGAACTTAGTCCTATAGTATTTTGCAAATAATGTTGTAGATCAATAGCTCGCGTTGTTGCTTCCCTATGTTTATTTTGAAAAATGTTAGTAGCAATGATGCGGATTGAATCCGTGATCTGAGGTTTATCCTCATTGCTGCACAGAAGAATTATGTCCTTGATGCACCGCTAGGTGACAGACCTATTACAGGAGCAGATGCAGACGTTATGAACGTTTGGCTAGCTCAATATGATGACTACTTGATAGTTTATTACACCATGCTTAACGGCTTAGAATCGGGACTTCAAAGACGTTTTGAACGTCATGGACCATATTAGATGTTCCAGGAGTTGAAGTTAATATTTCAAGCAAATACCCGAGTTGAGAGATATGAAGTCTCCAACAAGTTCTATAGCTAAAAGATGGAGGAGAATTGCTCAACTAGTGAGCATGTGCTCAGATTGTCTGGGTACTACAATCGCTTGAATCAAGTGGGAGTTAATCTTCCAGATAAGATAGTGATTGACAGAGTCCTCTAGTCACCATCACCAAGTTAGTATAACTTCGTGATGAACTATACTATGCAAGGGATGACGAAAATGATTCCTGAGCTCTTCGTGATGCTGAAATCAATGAAGGTAGAAATCAAGAAAGAGCATCAAGTATTGATGATTGACCAGACCACTAGTTTCAAGAATAGGGCAAAGGGAAAGAAAGGGAACTTCATGTAGAATGGCAAGCAAGTTGTCACTCCCGCGAGGAAACCCAAAGCTGGAGAAAATCCTGAAACTGAGTGCTTCTACTGCAAAGGAAATGGCCACTGGAAGTGGAAATACCCTGAATATTTGGTGGATAAGAAGGATGACAAAGTGAACAAGGGTATATTTGATATACAGGTTATTGATGTGTGCCTTACTAGTGTTTATAGTAGCCCCTGAGTATTTGATACTTGTTCAGTTTCTAAGACCAGTAACTCGAAAGAGGAGTTACATAATAAACAGAGACTAGTTGAGGGGAAGTGATGATGAGTGTTGGAAATAGTTCCAAGATTGATATGATCATCATCACACACTCCCTATACTTTTGAGATTAGTGTTAAACCTAAATAAATGTTATTTGGCATTTGCGTTGAGCATGAATATGATTTGATCATGTTTATTGCACTACGGTTATTCATTTAAAGTCAGAGAATAATTGTTGTTCTCTTTACATGAATAAAACCTCCAATGGTCATACACCCAATGAAAATAGTCTGTTGGATCTCGATCGTTGTGATACACATATTCCTAATATTGATGCCAAAAGATGCAAGGTTAATAATGATAGTGTAACTTATTTCTGGCACTGCCATTTGGGTCATATCGGTGTAAAGCGCATGAAGAAACTCCATAAAAGATGGATTTTCGGAATCACTTGGTTATGAATATTTGATGCTTGCGAACCGTGCCTTTTGGGCAAGATGACTAAAACTCCGTTCTCCAGAACAATGGAACGAGCTACTAACTTGTTGGAAATAATACATATTGATGTATGCAGACTAATGAGTATTAAGGCTCATGGCGGGTATTGTTATTTTCTCACCTTCACAGATGATTGGAGCAGATATGGGTATATCTACCTGATGAAACATAAGTCTGAAATAGTTGAAAGGTTCAAAGAATTTCAGAGTGAAGTGGAAAATCATCATAACAAGAAAATAAAGTTTCTGCGATCTGATCGTCGAGATGAATATTTGAGTTACAAGTTTGGCCTTCAGTTAAAATAATGTGGAATAGTTTCAAAAACTCATGCCACCTGGAACACCACAGCATAACGGTGTGTCCGGATGTCATAACCGCACTTTATTGGATATATGGTGCGATCTATGATGTATCTTACCAATTTACCACTATCGTTTTGGAATTATGCATTAGAGATAGCTGAATTCACTCTAAATAGGGCACTATCAAAATCCGTTGAGACGACACTGTATGAACTATGGTTTAGCAATAAACCTAAGCTGTTGTTCCTTAAAGTTTGGAGTTGCAATGCTAATGTGAAAAAGTTTCAACCTGATAAGCTCGAACCCAAATCGGAGAAGTGTGTCTTCATAGAATACCCAAAGGAAACTGTTGGGTACACCTTCTATCACAGATCCAAAGGCAAGATATTTGTTGCTAAAAATGGATCCTTTCTAGAGAAGGAGTTTCTCTCGAAAGAAGTGAGTGGCAGGAAGGTACAACTTGATAAGGTAATTGTACCTTCTCCCGAATTGGAAAGTAGTTTATCACAGAAACCAGTTCCAGTGATTCTTACACCAATTAGTGAGGAAGTTAATGATGATGATCATGAAACTTCAGATAAAGTTATTACAGAAACTTGTAGGTCTTCCAGAGTACGGTACGCACCAGAGTGGTACGGTAATCCTGTTCTGAAAGTCATGCTTCTAGACCATGATGAACCTACGAACTATTAGGAAGCGATGATGACCCCAGATTTCGCGAAATGGCTTGAAGCCATAAAATCTGAGATGGGATCCATGTATGAGAATAAAGTGTGGACTTTGGTGGACTTTCCCGATGATCGGCAATCCATAGAAAATAAATGGATCTTCAAGAGGAAGACAAACGCTGATAGTAGTGTTACTATCTACAAAGCTCGACTTGTTGCAAAAGTTTTTCGACAAGTTCAAGGGGTTGACTACAATGAGACTTTCTCACCTGTACCGATGCTTAACTCTGGCCGAATCATGTTAGCAATTGCCACATTTTATGAAATCTGGCAAATGGATGTCAAAACTACATTCCTGAATGGATTTCTGGAAGAAGAGTTGTATATGATGCAACCAGATGGTTTTGTCGATCCAAAAGGGGCTAACAAAGTGTGCAAGCTCCAGCGATCCATTTATGGACTGGTGCAAGCCTCTCGCAGTTGGAATAAACGCTTTGATTGTGTGATCAAAGCATATGGTTTTATACAGACTTTTGGAGAAGCCTGTATTTACAATAAAGTGAGTGGGAGCTCTACAGCCTGTCTGATAAGTATATGTGAGTGACATATTGTTGATCAGAAAAGATGTAGGATTTTCTGGAAAGCATAAAGGAGTGTTTGAAAGGAGTTCTTCCAAAGAAAGACCTCAGTAAAGCTACTTACATATTGAGCATCAAGATCTATTGTGATAGATCAAGACGCTTGATAAGATTTTCAATAAGTACATACCTTGACAAGATTTTGAAGTAGTTCAAAATGGAACAGTCAAAGAAAGAGTTCTTGCCTGTGTTGCAAAGGTGTTAAATTGAGTAAGACTCAAAACCCGACCACGGCAAAAAATAGAAAGAGAATGAAAGTCATTCCCTATGCCTCAGTTATAGGTTCTAAAAATTAAGTCATGCTATGGACCAGACCTATTGTATACCCTGCCCTAGTTTGGCAAGGGAGCACAATAGTGATCTAGGAGTAGATCACTGGACATTGGTCAAAATTATCCTTAGTGGAATAATGATATGTTTCTGGATTATGGAGGTGACAAAAGGTTCGTCGTAAAGGGTTATGTTGATACAATTTTTGGCACTGATCCAGATAACTCTAAGTCTTAATCTGGATACATATTGGAAGTGGGAGCAATTAGCTAGAGTAGCTCCATGCAGAGCATTGTAGACATAGAATATTTGCAAAATACATACGGCTCTGAATGTGACAGACCAGTTGATTAAACTTCTCTCACAAGCAAAACATGATCATACCTTAGTACTCTTTGGGTGTTAATCACATAGCGATGTGAACTAGAATATTGACTCTAGTAAACCCTTTGGGTGTTGATCACATGACGATGTGAACTATGGGTATTAAACACATACAGATGTGAATATTGGTGTTAAATCACATGGCGATGTGAACTAGATTATTGACTCTAGTGCAAGTGGGAGACTGAAGGAAATATTCCCTAGAGGCAATAGTAAAGTTATTATTTATTTCCTTATATCATGATAAATGTTTATTATTCATGCTAGAATTGTATTAACCAGAAACATAATACATGTGTGAATACATAGACAAACAGAGTGTCACTAGTATGCCTCTACTTGACTAGCTCATGAATCAAAGATGGTTAAGTTTCCTAGCCATATACAAGAGTTATCATTTGATTAACGGGGTAACATCATTAGGAGAATGATGTGATTGACTTGACACATTCTGTTAGCTTAGCACTTGATCATTTAGTATATTGCTATTGCTTTCTTCATGACTTGTACATGTTACTATGACTATGAGATTATGCAACTCCCGTTTACCGGAGGAACACTATGTGTGCTACCAAACATCACAACGTAACTGGGTGATTATAAAGGAGCTCTACAGGTGTCCCCGAAGGTACATGTTGAGTTGGCCTATTTTGAGATTAGGATTTGTTACTCCGATTGTCGGAGAGGTATCTCTAGGCCCTCTCGGTAATGCACATCACTATAAGCCTTGCAAGCAATGTGACTAATGAGTTAGTTGCCGGATGATGCATTACATAACGAATAAAGAGACTTGCCGGTAACGAGATTGAACTAGGTATTGAGATACCGACGATCGAATGTCGGGCAAATAACATACCGATGAAATAAGGAACAACGTATGTTGTTATACGGTTTGACCGATAAAGATCTTCGTAGAATATGTGGGAGCCAATATGAGCATCCAGGTTCCGCTATTTGTTGTTGACCAAAGACGTGTCTCGGTCCTGTTTTGATGTACCGAAGGAGTTCGGAGTCCCAGATGAGATCGGGGACATAACGAGGAGTCTCGAAATGGTCAAGACATAAAGATCCATATATTGGACGACTATATTTGGACTTCGGAAAGGTTCTGAGTGATTCGGGTATTTTTCGGAGTACCAGAGAGTTACGGGAATTCGCCGGGGAGTATATGGGACTTATTGGGCCATACGGGAATAGAGGAGAGAGGCCAAAAGGAAGGAGGCCTGCGCCCCCCCCCCCCTCTGGTCCGAATTGGACAAGGGGTGCATCCCCCTTTTCCTTCTCCCTCTCCTCCTCTTTCCTTCTTTCCAACAAGGAAAGGAGGATTCCTACTCCCGGTGGGAGTAGGACTCTCCCCTTGGCGCGCCCTCCTCCTTGGCCGGCCGCCTCTCCCCTGGCTCCTTTATATACGGGGGCAGGGGGCACCCCATAGACACAACAATTGATCTATTGATCTCTTAGCCATGTACGGTGCCCCCCTCCACCGTAGTCCTCCTCCATAATATTGTAGCAGTGCTTAGGCGAAGCCCTGCGACGGTAGAACATCAAGATCGTCACCACACGGTCGTGCTGACGGAACTCTCCCTCGACACTCGGCGGGATCGGAGTACGAGGGACATCATCGAGCTGAACGTGTGCTAAAACTCGGAGGTGCCGTAGTTTCGGTGCTCGATCGGTCGGGCCGTGAAGACGTATGACTACATCAACCGCGTTGTTCTAATGCTTCCGTTTTTGGTCTACGAGGGTACGTGGACACACTCTCCCCTCTCGTTACTATGCATCACCATGATCTTGCGTGTGCGTAGGATTTTTTTTGAAATTACTATGTTCCCCAACACCATTGTCATGCAGTAGAAACCTGGATGGTTCTGCATTCAGACGTCGTTGTAGGGTAGCTCGACGATGACCTCAAACACAACAAACTGGACAGCCTGAGAAGCGGTAGAAGCGTAACCGGTCCTGGAAGTGCGATTGTAAGAGATGGAGAATGAACTGGTGTGCAGAGTAACCACGGCGCTGAATCTGACAGACGCTCCCAGTACACACGATACATTAGGTCGTCACCATGAGGATACGGTCGATGCGACACCGTTGCGAAGGAGATGCAGTGACGTGTACGGCATCAGCCGCAAATGGCACGGATACGGCACGGAAGCCATCTACACTGAAAGCCATTAGTAGGTTAGAAATAAAATAACCAAGTGCATGCAATGCAACAACCAGTTATAAACACTATCATCACTCAACTTTTATTCTAACTAACGTCCAGTAACGAGGCGGGAGCTCTGATACCAAGTGTTGTGGCATGCCGGCTCAGAGCAACCGGTTTACCTTGCATTGCCAGCCCAGAGACCAAGGCTTCTGGCAACACACAACATCTTTGTACAGAAAACAACCACTTTATTGATGCTAATGGAACATGGTTCATATTACAACAAGTTAGGAGGCCAAGCGGCACACACGGTGCGACTAAACAATATGTACTTTATTTAATGATCATAAGGGAGACTCGATCATGACAACTACGCGGCAGTGGAACAACGACGAAGCGGGACTCCATAGCATAGGAACACCGATGTGAACACGATCTAGACTCAAACAGCACTCCATTCCAACGAACCTTTCCTGAAATCTGGCATGACACGCCATGTCAATACATTGACTATACCTACAAGCTCACAACAAGCATAAACATAATGACAAACAATATCATGATATTAACTAATTTAATCATCAATGCAAAATCATGCAATGGATGTAGTGAATGAAAGCTCGTGCCTCAAGTCTCACGGACTTGCTTACCAACGGGTTACCACGTAACCAAATAGTGATCTCTCTCGGATCACAAAACGGACCAACAACATGGTCATCAAACGGGTTACCTCATGCGGTGATCTTTCTCGGATCACAAACGGACCAACAACTTGGTCATCAACATCAACATGGTTTTCCAACCATGCTCTTTCCATCAGTGCCATGTTATTAATTTAGTGTGCAAGATTTATTAAAATGTTGACCCATGGTGTGACCTACTTTCGAGCGTGTCCATAACCGTGGGCTCAGCTATCGATAGATTTAATACACTCTGCAGAGGTAGCGCACTGTACCCAGACCAAGGAACCCATGGCCTCGCACTCCCATTCGGGTGGACCAACAACATTCCAATAGAACCCCTCCATTGCCATGACACTTTCCCGCCACTCTGACTAACTCCCCACTAGGCTAAGTCATGGGTGGCCCCGTGTCTACCCCAGACACCAAAGGCCACCATCGTGGCAAAACATAAACGGTCACAAACAGGGACAAGGTACCATAACAACATCAACGGGCACACAAGGTTATGTCTGCTTACCGGGCCAGGGTACCGCACGTCCATAACCTTCCCTCGTTGGAGGTACCAACCAGAGGCATGACAACGGACTGAATAAAGGCCTTCCCATAAAGGCAAATGTGTTTGCACCGGGAAAAACTCGATTCAGTGGCACCATGACCCGATCAACAATATGTTCAAGTTGATTTATTAAGAGGTTCAACTTAACGTAAAAATAACCGGTGTCATAATATGCCATGCAAATGCACTCATGTAACATACTTCACTAATCATAAGAACAATACCGGGTCAACTATATCAAGCACTAAACAAACATTTCAGAAACTCAAGGCACTATTCTGGTCATGATTATTCAGCAACTAATCATGGCAATATCTTAGCTTAATTATTTTCTTAACCAAGAAAATATTATCCAAACTAGTCCTTTTTCATAAGTAAATTAATTCTTCATAATCTAGCATGACTTATAATAACTCAAACTGACTTCGTTAAATTCGAACTTACTGTAAATCAACATGTCCACCTAATCAAGCTTTCAACAAAATGAAAATAATTATTTAACTTGGTGATTTAAATGCATGAACTAATTTACTCATTCAAGTTGAAATACATCACAAATATTGCAATGGCACCATGAAAATGTTGTTGTGGCTTGCCTTAGTGCAGATGAGGGTCACACTCCTCCTGGTGATCCTCAAGACAAGCTTCACCTTTTGAAATCAATTAAAAACACAAAAAGAAAATATCAAGAAACACTCTAAAATTCAACAGAAAATCTAGGCAGCAGAGAAAAATCTCACCTTTGGTGTGCTGCTAGAGATTTTCATACAGAACACAACGCAAAAAGAATCTATTCACTTGGACTTAAGGTTAAAAAGTTGTGGCTATTTTAAGATCTCTAGAATTATTTGAATTTGAATTAATATAAACAGAACAAGGGGGTGACGTCGAAGGCGTAAACCCCGCGGGGAGCCTCCACTCGTACCGCTTCGGCTACGGCCAGAGTGGCTAAGAGCGAGCCGCGCTAGTCAGGTGAGAGGGAGGGGGAGAGAGAAACAGGGCACGACGGGGCTTCGACGGAGCACTCGCCGGCGAGGAGGGCGACTTGGCCCGATCTGGAGGGATGGATCGAAAGAGAAGAGAGAGGTGCACCTGCCCGTACCCGTAGAATAGCTAGGGTTGGTCCAACAGCGATGGAAAGAGCCTATCCAGCGGCGGCGGAGGGCCGTGGTCGCCGGAGTTGGGCATGATGGCGACGAGGGGCTGCCCCAATGGCTCCAACCGAGTCGGATGGCACCACTGAAGCACGGCGGAGTCCCTGGAAGAGTCGCCTGAGCTTGGGAGGGGCTGGAGTGGTGAGGACCGATAGTGGGGCTCGCCGGCGAGCTCGAGCTCCGGGACGGTGGCCCGAGGCCTACCCGGCCGGGCTACGGCTTCCTATGAGTTTGTGTAGAGTGCGAGTGGAGCTGGGGATGCTCGAGAAGGCTAGGGAGAGATGGATTTATAGCTGAGTGGGGTGACGGGTTCGGGCTCCGTCGGAGGACACCTGGACACTGCGCCCAGCGACGAACAGCGTCAGTGAGCGAGGGGGAAGGCGACACAGCTCACGCGGGCACTGTGAACGGGCGGAGACGAGCATAGGAACGAGGGGGTGGCGACAAACATAGTGTGCAGCGCACTGTTGGGTTGGCCAGACCACGCTCGTGCTCGCTGCGGTGAGCTCCGGCATCAGCGAGCGCCAGGAGGGAGTTAATGGAGTCAGGATGATGATGGTGGCGAGGTTTGGCGAGGTTAGGCAGGTGGGGAAGCGAGCACGCACCGAGCAGAGTGCTCGGCGGCAATCAGAGCGCGGTGACAGTCATGCCGGCATCATGCACATGCGCGGTCACCGCGTGCACTGCGGCATAGAGCCATGGCTAGGCCCAGTTTTCGTGTCTGGCGTGTAGTTCTAAGTGTTTAGGTTAGGGCCAAGGCTTTGAGTTGAGCTCAGGTGCAGTTAACTGGATTTTTACTTCGTTGCAAGTAACTGGTCAGTAACTTTCAGAGCTTGCTGTGGTCAAACGTCTAGGAGTTGGGAGCTATGCTTTGGTGGTTAGCAATCATCTAGGTGATTAGTGATGCATAAGAAAATGCAGCATCATTGGAGCAAGGAAAATGGTAGTTGATGTAGAAACTACCATTTCTTTCCAGAACAGAAATAATTTATATAGAAAAAATATTCCAAAACATGGTGTAATATTTTTGCTCAGGGAGGTACCCTATGGTTCAAAGGATTTTTTTGAATTTTTTCAGGTTTTTGTGGCCAAGAAAAATTAGGGTTCCTTTGGAGCACAAGTTTCTGGTTAGGGTTTTTGAGAGGAAAATGAATATTTTTCATTTAAGAAAAGTATCCATGATATTATTTTGAGGTAGACCAGAGAGTTAATGATGGCTAGGGAGAGAGATGAGCCACTTGGGTGAAAACCAAGGTGATGCCCAAGTGTATAAGTCCAACTGAAATGATTCAAACTCCAAAATTCAAATCAAAACCAAATGAAATTCAGAAAAAGAAAATAGGGCAAAACCCAGGCTGACACAAATAGATATCAATGCGAGTGAGTAGGGATTGCCATGCAACGGATGCACTAGATCTATAAGTGTATGAAAGCTCATCAAAAGAAACTAAGTGGGTGTGCATCCAACTTGTTGCTCACGAAGACCTAGGGCAATTGAGGAAGCCCATCATTGGAATATACAACCCAAGTTCTATAATGAAAAAACCCCACTAGCATATGAAGGTGACAACATAGGATACTCTCTATCATGAAGATCATGGTGTTACTTTGAAGCACAAGCGTGGAAAAAGGATAGTAACATTGTCCCTTCTCTCTTTTTTCTCTCATTTTTTTCTTTTGGTGGGCTTCTTTGGCCTTTTTTTTATTTGGGGTTCTTTGGCCTCTTTTATTTTTTAAAGTCCGGAGACTCATCAAAACTTGTGAGGGAATCATTGCTTCCATCATCCTTTCCTCACATGGGACAATGCTCTAATAATGAAGATCATCACACTTTTATTTACTTACAACTCAAGATTACAACTCGATTCTTAGAACAAAATATGACTCTATGTGGATCCCTCCAGCGGTGTACCGGGATATGCAATGAATCAAGAGTGACATGTATGAAAGAATTATAAAGGTGGATTTGCCAAAAATACGATGTCAACTACATGATCATGCAAAAGCAATATGACAATGATGGAGCATATCATAACAAACAGAACGGTGGAAAGTTGCATGGCAATATATCTCGGAATGGCTATGGAAATGCCATAATAGGTAGGCATGGTGGCTGTTTTGAGGAAGATATATGGTGGGTGTATGATACCGGCGAAAGTTGCGCGACACAAGAGAGGCTAGCAATGTTGGAAGGGTGAGAGTGCGTATAATCCATGGACTCAACATTAGTCATAAAGAACTCACATACTTATTGCAAAAATCTACAACACATCAAAATAAAGTACTACACGCATGCTCCTAGGGTAAGGGTTGGTAGGAGTTAACCATCGCGTGATCCCTACCTCCACACATAAGGAAGACAATCAATAAATAAATCATCCTCCAACTTCATCACATAACGGTTCACCATACGTGCATGATACGGGAATCAAAAACTTTAACACAAGTATCTCTCAAATTCACAACTACTCCACTAGCATGACTCTAATATCACTGTCTTCATATCTCAAAATAATCATAAAGAATCAAACTTCTCTTAGTATTTAATGCACTTTATATGAAAGTTTTTATTGTTGGGGAACGTAGTAATTTCAAAAAAATTCCTACGCACACGCAAGATCATTGTGATGACATAGCAACGAGAGGGGAGAGTATTGTCCACGTACCCTCGTAGACCGTAAGCGGAAGCGTTATGACAACGCGGTTGATGTAGTCCTACGTCTTCACGATCCGACCGATCCAAGCACGGAACGTACGGCACCTCCGAGTTCAGCACATGCTCAGCTCGATGACGATCCCCGGGCTCCGATCCAGCAAAGCTTCGGGGATGAGTTCCATCAGCACGACGGCGTGGTGACGATGATGATGTTCTACCGGCGCAGGGCTTCGCCTAAACTCCGTGATGATATGACCGAGGTGGAATATGGTGGAGGGGGTTACCGCACACGGCTAAGGAACGATCCGTAGATCAACTTGTGTTGTTGTTCCTAGAGGTGCCCCCCTGCCCCCGTATATAAAGGAGCAAGGGGGGAGGGGGCCGGCCCTAGGAGGGGGCGCGCCAAGTGTGGAGTCCTACTAGGACTCCCTAGTCCTAGTAGGATTCCACCTCCCTTGTTGGAGTAGGAGAAGGGGAAAGAGGGGGAGAGGAAGAAGGAAAGGGGGGCTGCACCCCTTGTCCAATTCGGACCAGAGGGGGGGCGCAGGACTCCTTCCTTTTGGCCTCTCTCCTCAATTCCCGCATGGCCCAATAAGGACCATATACTCCCCGGCGAATTCCCGTAACTCTCCGGTACTCCGAAAAATACCCGAATCACTCGGAACCTTTCCAAACTCCGAATATAGTCGCCCAATACATCGATCTTTACGTCTCGACCATTTCGAGACTTCTCGTCATGTCCCGGATCTCATCCGGGACTCCGAACTCCTTCGGTACATCAAAACTCTTAAACTCATAATATAACTGTCATCGAAACCTTAAGCGTGCGGACCCTATGGGTTCGAGAACTATGTAGACATGACCTAGAACTATTCTTGGTCAATAACCAATAGCGGAACCTGGATGCCCATGTTGGCTCCTACATATTCTACGAAGATCTTTATCGGTCAAACCGCATAACAACATACTTTGTTCCCTTTGTCATCGGTATGTTACTTGCCCGAGATTCGATCGTCGGTATCCAATACCTAGTTCAATCTCGTTACCGGCAAGTCTCTTTACTCATTACATAATGCATCATTCCGTAACTAACTCATTAGCTACATTGCTTGCAAGTCTTATAGTGCATTACCGAGAGGGCCCAGAGATACCTCTCCGACAATCGGAGTGACAAAACCTAATCTCGAAATACGCCAACCCAACATGTACCTTTGGAGACACCTATAGTACTCCTTTATAATCACCCAGTTATGTTGTGACGTTTGGTAGCACACAAAGTGTTCCTCCGGTAAACGGGAGTTGCATAATCTCATAGTCATAGGAACATGTATAAGTCATGAAGAAAGCAATAGCAACATACTATACGATCAAGTGCTAAGCTAACGAAATGGGTCAAGTCAATCACATCATTCTCCTAATGATGTGATCCCGTTAATCAAATGACAACTATTTTGACCATGGTTAGGAAACATAACCATCTTTGATAAACGAGCTAGTCAAGTAGAGGCATACTAGTGACACTATGTTTGTCTATGTATTCACACATGTATTATGTTTCCGGTTAATACAATTCTAGCATGAATAATAAACATTTATCATGATATAAGGAAATAAATAATAACTTTATTATTGCCTCTAGGGCATATTTCCTTCAGTCTCCCACTTGCACTAGAGTCAATAATCTAGTTCACATCATCATGTGATTTAACACCAATATTCACATCTGTATGTGATTAATACCCATAGTTCACATCTTCATGTGATCAACACCCACAGGGTTTACTAGAGTCAATAATCTAGTTCACATCGCTATGTGATTAACACCCAAAGAGTACTAAGGTATGATCATGTTTTGCTCGTGAGAGAAGTATTAGTCAACGGGTCTGTTACATTCAGAGCCGTATGTATTTTGCAAATATTCTATGTCTATAATGCTCTGCACGGAGCTACTCTAGCTAATTGCTCCCACTTTCAATATGTATCCAGATTGAGACTTTAGAGTCATCTGGATCGGTGTAAAAAGCTTGCATCGATGTAACTATTTACGATGGGCTCTTTTATCACCTCCATAATCGAGAAATATTTCCTTAGTCCTCACTAAGGATGTTCTTGACCAATGTCCAGTGATCTACTCCTAGATCACTATTGTACTCCCTTGCAAAATTCAGAACAAGGTATACAATAGGTCTGGTACATAACATAGCATACTTTATAGAACCTATGATTGAGGCATAGGGAATGACTTTAATTCTATTTTCTATTTTCTGCCGTGGTCGGGATTTGAGTCTTACTCAATTTCACACCTTTGCAACACAGGCAAGAACTTTTCTTTGACTGTTCCATTTTGAACTACTTCAAAATATTTTCAAGGTATGTACTTATTGAAAAACTTATCAAGCGTCTTGATCTATCTCTATAGATCTTGATGCTCAATATGTAAGCAGCTTCACCGAGGTCTTTTATTGAAAAACTTTTATTCAAGTATCCCTTTATGCTATCCAGAAATTCTATATCATTTCCAATTAATAATATGTCATCTACATATAATATCAGAAATGCTACAGAGCTGCCACTCACTTTCTTGTAAATACAGGCTTCTCCAAAAGTCTGTATAAAACCATATGCTTTGATCACACTATCAAAGCGTTTATTCCAACTTCGAGATGCTTGCACCCGTCCATAAATGGATCACTGGAGCTTGCACACTTTGTTAGCACCTTTTGGATCAACAAAACCTTCTGGCTGCATCATATACAACTCTTCTTCCAGAAATCCATTCAAGAATGCAGTTTTGACATCCATTTGCCAAATTTCATAAAATGTGGCAATTGCTAACATGATTCGGACAGACTTAAGCATCGATACGAGTGAGAAAATCTCATCGTATTCAACACCTTGAACTTGTTGAAAATCTTTTGCAACAAGTCGAGCTTAGTGGATAGTAACACTACTATCAGTGTCCGTCTTCCTCTTGAAGATCCATTTATTTAACATGGCTTGCTGATCATCGAGCAAGTCAATCAAAGTCCATACTTTGTTCTTATACATGGATCATATCTCAGATTTTATGGCCTCAAGCCATTTCGCGGAATCTGGGCTCATCATCGCTTCCTCATAGTTCGTAGGTTTATCATGGTCTGGTAACATGACTTTCAGAACAGGATTACCGTACCACTCTGGTGCGGATCTTACTCTGGAAGACCTACGAGGTTTTTGTAGTAACTTGATCTGAAGTTTCATGATCATCATCATTAGCTTCCTCACTAATTGGTGTAGGAATCACTGGAACTGATTTCTGTGATGAACTACTTTCCAATAAGGGAGAAGGTACAATTACCTCATCAAGTTCTACTTTCCTCCCACTCACTTCTTTCGAGAGAAACTCCTTCTCTAGAAAGGATCCATCTTAACAACAAATAACTTGCCTTCGGATCTGTGATAGAAGGTGTACCCAACAGTTTCCTTCGGGTATTCTATGAAGACGCACTTCTCTGATTTAGGTTCGAGCTTATCAGGTTGAAACTATTTCACATAAGCATCGTAGCCCCAAACTTTAACAAACGACAACTTTGGTTTCTTGCCAAACCACAGTTCATAAGCCATCGTCTCAACGGATTTCGATGGTGCCCTATTTAAAGTGAATGCAACTGTCTCTAATGCATAACCCCAAAACGATAGTGTTAAACCGATAAGAGATATCATAGGTCGCACAATATCCAATAAAGTGCAGTTACGACGTTCGGACACACCATAACACTGTGGTGTTCCATGTGGCATGAGTTTGTGAAACTATTCCACATTGTTTTTATTCAAGACCAAACTCGTAACTCAAATATTTGTCTCCGCGATCAAATTGCAGAAACTTTATTTTCTTGTTACGATCATTCTCCACTTCACTCTGAAATTCTTTGAACTTTTCAAATTTTTCAGACTTGTGCTTCATTAAGAAGATATACTCATATCTGCTTAAATCATCTTGTGAAGGTCAGAAAATAACGATACTTGCCACGAGCATCAATACTCATTGGACCGCATACATCAGTATGTATTATTTCCAATAAGTCACTAGCTCGTTCCATTGTTCCGGAGAACGGAGTTTTAGTCATCTTGCCCATAAGGCACGGTTCGCAAGCATCAAATTATTCATAATCAAATGATTCAAAAAATCCATCTTTATGGAGTTTCTTCATGCGCTTTACACCGATATGACCTAAACAGCAGTGCCACAAATAAGTTGCACTATCATTATCAACTTTGCATCTTTTGGCATCAATATTATGATTATGTGTATCACTACGATCGAGATCCAATAAACTATTTTCATTGGGCGTATGACCATCGAAGGTTTTATTCATGTAAACAGAACAACAATTATTCTCTGACTTTAAATGAATAACCGTATTGCAATAAACATGATCAAATCATATTTATGCTCAACACAAACGCCAAATAACATTTATTTAGGTTTAACACTAATCCCGAAAGTATAGGGAGTGTGCGATGATGATCATATCAATCTTGGAACCACTTCCAACACACATCGTCACTTCACCCTCAACTAGTTTCTGTTTATTCTGTAACTCCTGTTTCGAGTTACTTATCTTTAGCAACCGAACAAGTATTAAATACTCAGGGGTTACTATAAACACTAGTAAGGTACACATCAATAACATGTATATCAAATATACCCTTGTTCAGTTTGCCATCCTTCTTATCCACCAAATATTCAGGGTATTTCCGTTTCCAGTGACCATTTCCTTTGCAGTGTAAGCACTCAGTTTCAGGCTTTGGTTCATCTTTGGGCTTCTTCGTGGGAGTGACAACTTGCTTGTCATTCTAGTTGAAGTTCCCTTTCTTTCCCTTTGCCCTTTTCTTGAAACTAGTGATCTTGTCAAGCATCAATACTTGATGCTTTTTCTTGATTTCTACCCTCGTCGATTTCAACATCACGAAGAGCTCGGGAATCGCTATCGTCATCCCTTGCATACTATAGTTCATCACAAAGTTCTACTAACTTCGTGATGGTGACTAGAGAACTCTATCAATCACTATCTTATCTGGAAGATTAACTCCCACTTGATTCAAGCGATTGTAGTATCTAGACAATCTGAGCACATGCTCATTATGTTGATCATATCTACTATATGATTCACGCTCGACCTTTCGGTCTCCGTGTTCTGAGGCCATATCTGCATATGCTAGGCTCGTCAAGTTTAACCTGAGTATTCTGCGTGTGCAAAACGGGCTTGCACCCGTTGTAGATGGACGTTGAGCTTATCACACCCGATCATCACGTGGTGTCTGGGCACGACGAACTTTGGCAACGGTGCATACTCAGGGAGAACGCTTCTTGATAATTTAGTGAGAGATCATCTTAAAATGCTACCGTCAATCAAAGCAAGATAAGTGATATGATATGGCCATCATCATCTTGTGCTTGTGATCTCCATCTCCGAAGCACCGTCATGATCACCATCGTCACCGGTGCGACACCTTGATCTCCATCATAGCATCGTTGTCGTCTCGCCAATCTTATGCTTCTACGACTATCGCTACCGCTTAGTGATAAAGTAAAGCATTACAGGGCGATTGCATTGCATACAATAAAGCGACAACCATATGGCTCCTGCCAGTTGCCGATAACTCGGTTACAAAACATGATCATCTCATACAATAAAATATAGCATCACATCTTGACCATATCACATCACAACATGCCGTGCAAAAACAAGTTAGACGTCCTCTACTTTGTTGTTGCAAATTTTACGTGGCTGCTACGGGCTTAGCAAGAATCGTTCTTACCTACGCATCAAAACCACAATGATAGTTTGTCAAGTTGGTGCTGTTTTAACCTTCCCAAGGACCGGGCGTAGCCACACTCGGTTCAACTAAAGTTGGAGAAACTGACACCCGCCAGCCACCTGTGTGCAAAGCACGTTGGTAGAACCAGTCTCGCGTAAGCGTACGTGTAATGTCGGTCCGGGCCGCTTCATCCAACAATACCGCCGAACCAAAGTATGACATGCTGGTAAGCAGTATGACTTGTATCGCCCACAACTCACTTGTGTTCTACTCGTGCATATAACATCAACGCATAAAACCTATGCTCGGATACCACTGTTGGGGAACGTAGTAATTTCAAAAAAATTCCTACACCCACGCAAGATCATGGTGATGACATAGCAACGATAGGGGAGAGTATTGTCCATGTACCCTCGTAGACTATAAGCGGAAGCGTTATGACAACGTGGTTGATTTAGTCGTACGTCTTCACGATCCGACCGATCCAAGCACCGAACGTACGGCACCTCCGAGTTCAACACACGTTCAGCTCGATGACGATCCAAGAGCTCCGATCCAGCAAAGCTTCGGGGATGAGTTCCGTCAGCACGATGGCGTGGTGACGATGATGATGTTCTACCGTCGCAGGGCCTCGCCTAAACTCAAGGACGATATGATCGAGGTGGAATATGGTGGAGGGGGGCACCGCACACGGCTAAGGAACGATCCGTAGATCAACTTTTGTTGTTGTTCCTAGAGGTGCCCCCCTGCCCCCGTATATAAAGGAGCAAGGGGGGAGGGGGCCGGCCCTAGGAGGGGGCGCTCCAAGTGTGGAGTCCTACTAGGACTCCCTAGTCCTAGTAGGATTCCACCTCCCTTGTTGGAGTAGGAGAAGGGGAAAGAGGGGGAGAGGAAGAAGAAAAGGGGGTTGTCCAATTCGGACCAGAGGGGGGGGGGCGCATGCCTCCTTCCTTTTGGCCTCTCTCCTCTATTCCCGTATGGCCCAATAAGGCCCATATATTCCCCGGCAAATTCCTGTAACTCTCCGGTACTCCGAAAAATACCCGAATCACTCCGAACCTTTCCGAACTCCGAATATAGTCGTCCAATATATCAATCTTTACGTCCCGACCATTTCGAGACTCCTCGTCATGTTCCCGATATCATCCGGGACTCCGAACTCCTTCGGTACATCAAAACTCATAAACTCATAATATAACTGTCATCGAAACCTTAAGCGTGCGGACCCTACAGGTTCGAGAACTATGTAGACATGACCTAGAACTATTCTTTGTCAATAACCAATAGCGGAACCTGGATGCCCATATTGGCTCCTACATATTCTACGAAGATCTTTATCGGTCAAACAGCATAACAACATACTTTGTTCCCTTTGTGATCGGTATGTTACTTGCCCGAGATTCGATCGTCGGTATCCAATACCTAGTTCAATCTCGTTACCGGCAAGGCTCTTTACTTGTTACGTAATGCATCATTCCGTAACTAACTCATTAGCTACATTGCTTGCAAGGCTTATAGTGCATACCGAGAGGGCCCAGAGATACCTCTCCAACAATCGGAGTGACAAAACCTAATCTCGAAATACGCCAACCCAACATGTACCTTTGGAGACACCTGTAGTACTCCTTTATAATCACCCAGTTACGTAGTGATGTTTGGTAGCACACAAAGTGTTCCTCCGGTAAACGGGAGTTGCATAATCTCATAGTCATAGGAACATGTATAAGTCATGAAGAAAGCAATAGCAACATACTATACGATCAAGTGCTAAGCTAATGGAATGGGTCAAGTCAATCACATCATTCTCCAAATGATGTGATCCCGTTAATAAAATGACAACTATTTTGTCCATGGTTAGCAAACATAACCATCTTTGATAAACGAGCTAGTCAAGTAGAGGCATACTAGTGACACTATGTTTGTCTATGTATTCACACATGTATTATGTTTCCGGTTAATACAATTCTAGCATGAATAATAAACATTTATCATGATATAAGGAAATAAATAATAACTTTATTATTTCCTCTAGGGCATATTTCCTTCATTTATTATACCCATCTTGGATGCCCATCATATTATGACTAAATTCATAACCAAAGCAAATTACTATGCTGTTCTAAAATACTCCCAAAATAATATAAATGAAGCATGAGAGCTCATTAATTTCTTGAAAATAAAACCACCACCGTGCTCTAAAAAGATATAAGTGAAGCACTAGAGCAAATGACAAACTACTCCAAAAGATATAAGTGAAGATCAATGAGTAGTCAAATAATTGTGCAACTATGTGAAGACTCTCTAACATCTAAGAATTTCAGATCTTGGTATTTTATTCAAACAACAAGCAAAACAAAACAAAATGACATTTCAAGGATAGCACACATCGTGTGAAGAATCAAAAACTTAGGTTGAACCGATACTAACCGATAATTGTTGAAGAAGAAAGGTGGGATGCCTACCGGGGCATCCCCAAGATTGGATGCTTGAGACTTCTTGAAATATTATCTTGGGGTGCCTTGGGCATCCCCAAGCATGAGCTTTTGTGTCTCCTTAATCCCTTTTATATCCCGATTTCCTAAATCTCGAAAGCTTCATCCACACCAAACTCAACAAGAACTCGTGAGATAAGTTAGTATAAACCAATGCAAAAACCTTATCATTTTCTACTATAACAAATCACAAAAATTATTACTCAACATTGCACACTAAATGTCTCTGCATATTTAATACTCCTATCCTCAAATAGAATCATTAAACAACCAAACATATGCAAACAAGGCAAACATAACAGCAATCTGCCAAAACAGTACAGTCTGTAAAGAATGCAATATTCATCATATTTCCCTAACTCCGAAAAATTATGAAAGTCTTCCACACTGTAGAAGATTTATCATATCTCAATATGCAAAAAGTTTTCAAAATTTTATCATTTTATGACTTTTCAAGGGAATTTTTGCAACAGCGGTAAACTTTCTGTTTTGAAACAACAACATGTATACTTGCAAAATAAGCATAGTAAAGGCTATCCTTGACATTTTTATTGAAAATATATATGAAAAACATTATTGTAAATAACATAAAGAAAATAATAACAAAATAAAATGACACTCCAAGCAAAAAACTTATCATGTGGTGAATAAAAATACAGCTCCAAGTAAAGTTACCGATGAACGAAGACGAAAGAGGGGATGCCATCCGGGGCATCCCCAAGCTTAGGCTCTTGTTTGTCCTTGAATATTATCTTGGGGTGCCTTGGGAATCCCCAAGATTAGGCTCTTGCCACTCCTTATTCTGTAGTCCATCAAATCTTTACACAATACTTGAAAACTTCACAACACAAAACTCAACAGAAAACTCCTAAGCTCCGTTAGTATAAGAAAATAAATTACCACTTTTGGTACTGTTGTGAACTCATTCTAAATTCATATTGGTGTAATATCTAATGTATTCCAACTCCTGTATGGTTCATACCCTCCGATACTACTCATAGATTCATCAAAATATGCAAACAACACATAGAAAACAGAATCTGTCAAAAACAGAACAGTCTGTAGTAATCTGTAACTCTCGAATACATCTGTAACTCAAAAAATTCTACCAAAGTAGGAAGTCCTAAGAATTTTGTATAACAATCCAGATCAAAAAGAATCATATCCAAAGCACAAATCTGTGAATTATCAAAACTAATTTACTGGGTGCAAAATTTTCTGATTTTCAGTAGGATCAACACAACTATCACCGTAAGCTATCCTAAAGGTCTTACTTGGCACTTTATTGAAACAAAAGCTATAAAACATGATTACTAGAGTAGCATAATCATGTGACCACATAAAAACAGTAAAGGTAAATATTGGGTTGTCTCCCAACAAGCGCTTGTCTTTAATGCCTTTTAGCTAGGCATGATGATTTCAATGATGCTCGTATAAAAGATAAGAATTGCAACATAAAGAGAGCATCATGAATAATATAACTAACACATTTGAATCTAAACCACTTCCTATGCATAGGTATTTTGTGAGCAAACAACTTAGGGGAACTATAATCAACTTGCATAGGAAGGCAAAACAAGCATAACTTTCAGTAGCATTGATATCATTACAACTTCTACAAGCATATATTCCACCCTCATAATAATTTTAAGTAGCATCATGAATGAATTCAACAATATAAACATCACATAAAGCATTATTTTCATGATCTACTTGCATAGAAATTTTACTACTCTCCACATAAGCAAATTTATTCTCATCAATAGTAGTGGGAGCAAACTCAACAGAATAACTATCATGTGAAGCATAATCCAATTGAAAATTAAAATCATGATGACAAGTTTCATGGTTATGTTTATTCTTTATGGCATACGTGTCATCACAATAATCATCATAAATAGGAGGCATGTTTTTACCATAATAAATTTGCTCATCAAAACTTGGGGGACAAAAAATATCATCTTCATCAAACATAGCATCCCCAAGCTTGTGGCTTTGCATATCATTAGCATCATAGGTATTCAAAGAATTCATACTTACAACATTGCAATCATGCTCATTATTCACATATTTTATGCCAAGCATTCTATGTAATTCTTCTTCTAGTACTTGAGCACAATTTTCCTTCCCATCATTTTCACGAAAGAAATTAAAAAGATGAAGCATATGAGGCACCCTTAATTCCATTTTTTGTAGTTTTCCTTTATAAACTAAACTAGTGATAAAACAAGAAACTAAAAGATTCGATTGCAAGATCTAAAGATATACTTTCAGGCACTCACTTCCGCGGCAACGGCACCAGAAAAGAGCTTGATCTCTACTACACAACCTTCTTCTTGTAGACGTTGTTGGGACTCCAAGTGCAGAGGTTTGTAGGACAGTAGCAAATTTCCCTCAAGTGGATGACCTAAGATTTATCAATCCGTGGGAAGCGTAGGATGAAGATGGTCTCACTCAAGCAACACTGCAACAAAATAACAAAGAGTCTCTTGTGTCCCCAACACACCCGATACAATGTTAAATTGTATATGTGCACTAGTTCGGCGAAGAGATGGTGATACAAGTGCAATATGGATGGTAGATATAGGATTTTGTAATCTGAAAATATAAAAATAGCAAGGTAACTAATGATAAAAGTGAGCGTAAACGGTATTACAATGTTACGAAACAAGGCTCAAGGTTCATACTTTCACTAGTGCAAGTTCTCTCAACAATAATAACATAACTAGATCCTATAACTATCCCTCAACATGAAACAAAGAGTCACTCAAAAGTCACTAATAGCGGAGAACAAACGAACAGATTATTGTAGGGTACGAAACCACCTTGAAGTTATCCTTTCTGATTGATCTATTCAAGAGTCCGTGGTAAAATAACACGAAGCTATTTTTTCCGTTCGATCTATCATAGAGTTCATACTAGAATAACACCTTAAGACACAAATCAACCAAAACCCTAATGTCACCTAGATACTCCAATGTCACCTCAAGTATCTGTGGGTATGATTACACGATATGCATCACACAATCACAAATTCATCTATTCAACCAACACAAAGAACTTCAAAGAGTGCCCCAAAATTTCTACCGGTGAGTGCAGACGAAAAGGTGTGCCAACCCCTATGCATAAGTTCACAAGGTCACTGAACACGCAAGTTGATCACCAAAACATACATCAAGTAGATCACGTGAATATCCCATTGTCACCACATATAAGCACATGCAAGACATACATCAAGTGTTCTCAAATCCTTAAAGATTCAATCCGATAAGATAGATTCAAGGGAAAACTCAATCCATTACAAGAGAGTAGAGGGGGAGAAACATCATAAGATCCAACTATAATAGCAAAGCTCGTGATACATCAAGATCGTACCACCTCAAGAACATGAGAGAGAGAGAGAGATCAAACACATAGCTGCTGGTACATACCCTCAGCCCCGAGGGTGAACTACTCCCTCCTTGTCATGGAGAGCGTCGGGATGATGAAGACGGCCACCGGTGAGGGATCCCCCCTCCGTTAGGGTGCCGGAAATGGGCCCCGATTGGTTTTTGGTGGCTACAGAGGCTTGCGGCGGCGGAACTCCCAATCTATGGTGCTACTAGATTTTTTCGGAGTATATGGGTATATATAGGAGGAAGAAGCAGTTCGGTGGTGCTACGAGGGGCCCATGATGGTTGGGGGCGCACCCAGGGGGGCAGGCGCGCCTCCCTACCTCGTGGCCTCCTCGCTTCTTTCTTGACGTCCACTCCAAGTCCTATGGATCACGTTTGTTCCAAAAATCACTCTCCCGAAGGTTTCATTCCATTTGTATTCCGTTTGATATTCCTTTTCTCCAAAACACTAAAATAGGCAAAAACAACAATTTGGACTGGGCCTCCGGTTAATAGGTTAGTCCCAAAAATAATATAAAAGTGCATAACAAAACCCATTAAAGATCCAAAACAGATAATATGATAGCATGGAACAATTACAAATTATAGATACATTGGAGACGTATCAAAGCGCTCCAGGGTAGGGCAACTGGAGTGGATGATTCTGTACAGTGAGGCCTCCGACAGATAAACCACCACACGCGAAAGTTTTTTTAGCAGTGGGAGTCGAAGCAGTTGTACTAGATCGACTGGTAGATGGCACCGGGCGAAGGTAGCGGTGTGGAGAGAGGAGGAAAACTGCGAGATGGACAACGGTGGTGTGGGCATGAATTCATGGAGTGTTCATGGTATGAAAGTTTGGTGGTAATGGTACAACTCAAACTGCTGGAGTTTCCCGAATTCAGGGAATGTCAGCCAAGTGTCCACCGTGTTGGGTATGGACAGCAGGTAGCGTGTCAGGATGCAGAGGCGTTGAACGGGGCCCTACTGGAGAGAGGAGACGATGGCTCTGAGGAGATCAAATTCAGGAAGGACAGATATCTGACGTCAATCGAGATTGAGGGCTGCGGTGCGCCATAGAGGGCGCCACCGAGTTGAGAGGACTTGTGTGCAGTAGCAATCCTTGGTGGGGAGAAGCGAGATGATCTCCTCAAGCATGACCTTTGGGAGATCACTGATGCGGTCCATCAGAGATTCTACCAATTCCTCACATCCGAGTGGGTGCGGGGGGGGGGGGGGGGCTCGCCGCTTCTCTCCGCACTGCCAGGTGCGGGATCTACAACCGGCATCGCCATTGGCGGGAGCCTCATCTTCTTGGTGCTGGGGCCAGCTGACTCCATTTTCCTTGTGGTTGTCGCGCCGAGCTCACGAGTTTGAGGAGAGTAGCCAGAAACGAGCCTAGTGGTAGTGCGAGTGGGAAAGAAGGAGGGCTGGGGATTTCTGTAGGATTGGAAGAAGAGGAGCAGGTGTTTTCTGTACGAGTGAGGAAGAAGGTGAGCGGGGTTTTCTGGACGAGTGAGGAAGATGGGGAGCGGGTGGAATTGGGGGGAGACAGAAGCGGGAGAGCGAGATGTTCGTGTTTATAAGGCCCGCTGCACTAACTACTCGCTTTTTCCAAAGAATTTCTCTCTTCTTTTACGTTGCTGCATTGGAGCTGGCGCATGGACTTTGCTGACTAGCCATGCATTTAGGATGCATGTGCCCGCCGGCCACTGCATGCGCCTGGTTTGTTACTAGCCCTATTTAGTATGGTGGTTATGGAGTAAATTAAGGAGATTTATTCTCTCTGTGTGCATCTTCTTGGCCTTAGCAATTGGCTCATGGGCCTAATAAACCCGGACGGAGGGAGTATAAGGGCATCTCCAACAGTTTGTATGTTAGCATGTAAGTAAAATATGCCATGTCATCAATCAACACCTTAACATACAACATCTCCAATGGGTTATATCTAGTTTGCCCAATAGGACGTGACATAATAAATAAGGTGCTCTCCCATTCTACATTGGAGCTTGTGCAAGGGGTGTTGGTTTAGGTACACACAACCTTTCTTTCCTCATTTATTGCATGGCACATCATAAAAAATCCTATGTGGCAAAGTCTACCAACAACTATCTTACAAGCATTGAAGATGCGCTAAGTGGAAGCGAGGAGGAAGGAGGAGTTTTCTGGGGTTGCCCCCCACTTCAATAAATATGGGCTTCTCCTCGCAAAAAACAAAAAGAAATGGGCTTTAGGATGGATAGGCTTTTGTATTGGCCCAGTCGGCAGGCCGTGTTTCGTACTGGAAGGCCTTGTGCTAGAGGCAGCCTGAGACACTCTCCAACTTATTGCCCATTCGAAAGGAAAAAAGAGACGCCTCCAGCTTATGGCTACTCATCGGTAACCTTTTTCAACTTGGCATCCAACAAATTAGAGGATGCGGTACTGGATGCAGACACTCACATTAAACTAAGCTTCACAAGATACGGTATGCATACTAACATTCAGAAGAACAAAAGTTCAACATGTTTATGCATCTCAATGATTCACCATACTATAACCACTACAAAGCTGTGCGAAGGTGTGGAAATAAAGAAAATCGGTCGATGCTTCTCTGAGCAAAGGGCATCCCTACGCACGCATTAATTTCCTGGGCACGCTTGCTTCTTCTCAATGTTACGAGCACTTTGAGCATGTTGGCAACTCCACAGCTAGCTAGCTGCCTCATCTTGCAAATGATGCTGACACATTTGCAGCAAACACATGAGGCAATAGAGATGACTCAACATGAGTCCATATTGTGGAGTTCCCCTGAAATCATCTTCATTGTCCTGAATCTGAAAAGATAGGAAAACAATAGCTATACTAAAATGGTGTTGCAAAACAGTAGCACATATCAATAGCTCGGCATGACAAAACACAATCATCTAGACGAAAATTATATATAATTTCATAAGTCCTTGGTTGATTTCCACCTTCGGCTGCACTGCTTGTTTGCTCCTCCACACATGACAGGATCGTTACGCACTGCAATCAGCAAGTCAACGTATGAATAAGCTTATTTAATCTTGCGGTAGTCATTGTACCTAGTTACGAATGTAGTAATACCTGGAGCACCATGAGGTTAGCTGACAGCAGGTAGATGCAGCCATATAAATTTTGTGCGGTGCTACCAAAATTGAGGTTTGTTTCCCTTCCCGTTATGAGAATTCTTCTTGAAGTTGGTAGAATGTGACGGCTTGTTCTTTGCATCAAAATTGCCCTGAGATTTGTTCCTATTGTTTTCGGGCTGGTTGGGCTAGAAGTTCTTCTCGTGTACCATGTGGGCACTAGAAGCTCCCTCAGAGACCTGAGCACGTGTGTCTTTTGCTCTCGCCTTCTCTTCAAAATCAAGAGTGATAATTAGAGCCAAAACAGAAAACTCATGTCTCTTATTTTTCAGAGAAGTAGCAAAATCATTCCACGAAGGTGGAAGCTTGGCAATGATGGTCCCAGCAACAATTTTGTCCGGAAATACACACTTAAAGTACTCAAGTTCCTTAGAGAGTGATTGTATCTCATGAGTCTGCTGAACAATAGAGCGCTCATCACTCATCTTGTAGTCACAGAATTGCTCCATGACGTACAACTCTTTGCTAGCGCCCGAGGCCCCAAACGTGGCCTCGAGTGTAGCCCACATGTCTTTGCCGCTGTCAAACGGCATATATGAATCCACAATGGAATCATCAAGAATACTCAGCAGGGCGGCTTTGAAGACGGTATCCATGTTCTCAAAAGCTTCTTGCTGTGTAGGATTAAGTTCACCCTCAGGCTTACCCTTAGTGGTGTCATAGCAGTACATGATCTCAAACCAATATACTGCTCTTGTGCACCACCTTTTATATTGCACCCCCTTAAAATTAGGCGGCTTGAAAAGCGCAGCAAAACCAATCTGAGTAAATTGCCTATAATCAGGTTTTTGGATTGGATTTTTGAATATATGAGCAATTTACATGAGATTTAATCCGTATCAACATTAAATAGATCATGACAACAATTTCAAAGAACAAAGTAATGATGCGGACTAAACCAGGAGGACATAATCACATACTGTATAGCGGGAGCAGAACCTCTGTGGCTGATGTTATCACTTATGTCGTTGATGAAGAGGTTACCGAGGTCGTGGAAGAAGGCTATCATTGAGGAAGTCATCGCTCGCAGTAGTCACAGGAGTGTGCTCCCCAAAAACATGATCGCCCCTCTCTCATACAGGATCACGAAAGGCGGGGTTCGGAGAACTGTTGTCCCTTCTCGCGGTGCACACCGGAAGGAGGGCTGGAGAAGAATTGCGTGGCGGCGCTAAATCTAGAACAGTGCAAAACCATATGATATAGCGGCGGCTAGGGTAGAGCATGTCAGGTCGGTCATGCAAGTAAGACCAAGTATAATAGTAGTCCTTTGTCCCAAGGCCACTGATACAAATCAACTAGCTGATTTCCCAGAGAAATCAGTCGGCTCGTCAGCTATCAGATCCTTCCCCACACAGTCGTTCTATCTAGTCAACGCCAACACCTAGTTCATCGCCCTCAGGCTGCATCAACGCATCCTTCCTTCGTTCTTCTGGCTACATTGACGCAACATGCGCCCCCGCCCGCTGGAAAAGCATCCCCCTAAATCTTAGTCACCATGCAGCATCACCGGGAAGCCGTTGCAGCAACGCCGGCTCGCAGCGTCCCGCATGTTGCATCAGAACAGCGGGGGCACCAAGTCATCAAAGTTGCATCATAGCACCAGGTGGCTCCCTGCATCGATGTCGGCTCGCAGCGTCCGGCGTACTGCATCACAACAGCAGGAGCACCAAGTCATCGAAGTTGCATCGTAGCACCAGCTGGCTCCCTGGAGTGTCGCGCCTCCGCCTCCCTTGTCTGCTGTGTTGCAGCACTGACGACGAGCGGCGGTGGCCACTGGCAACCACGCCTTCGTGCTGAGTTGCAACACTAACGGGGTGTGGGTCCACCTTCGGCCTCCCTCTAATTGCTGCATTGCAGCGTTGACGTAGAGCGGCGGTCTCCTCCGGCCTTCTTCTTCATGCTATGTTTTAGCACCAGCGGCTGCCTCCAGCTACTATGTTGCAACACGGGGGGGGGGGGGGGGGAGTGGCGCCCCCTCTGGCCTCCCTCTTGGTACTGGGTTGCAGCACTGGCAGCGAGCACGTTTAGCGATGGCGTTGCAGCAGTGCGGTGAGTAGCCCCGCTTCCACCGCCCTTGCTTGTTGCATAGCGGCAGTGCGGCAAAAAACAGGAGCAGCTGCAGCCAGACATGGTCGTGTTCGTTCTCTCTAGAATTGCAGCAGTAGTGACATGGTGGTCACCATTGCGGTGGGAGTCCTCACCTGAGAATGAGAATGGGGACAGGAATAAGAGAGTAAGGAGAGAGAGCGTCTGGAGGAGAGAGGGGGTCGAAGAGATAAGGTGAGCTGGGGGATGCAGTTGATGGGCCTAGAGGCCACGTCTCGAGAAGCACGAGCGGCTTATCTTTCCTCATTATCATCCGGTGGATTTTAAACGTTTTCCTTGGCCCAAACCCCACGTCCAAGTCAATAATAGCCCCACCAAGGTTTGTCTCAAAAAAAGTGAGTAATTAAGGGTTCTGTTAATTATTAATTAATGACTTAAAATAAATTTTCTGACCAACAAAAATATAGACCACGTGGATAGCTTTTGTCTTTAGAAAGGCTCATTCCCGAAGAGCGCGCGTGTAGGTTTCCTATTGTCTTGTACATGCAAATGCTAGAATAGATCACATTATAAAGTGGTGCAACTCACACCCACCTACCAGTATGGGACTAAACTTTAGTCCCACTCACACCACACTTAGAGCATGGTTAATAGTGTGGCCAACATCCGGCTATATGAAGTTGACACATCATCTAGAACCAACCTAATAGCCTGCTAGTACAATAGTTAGTCCCTTTAGTATAATACTATATCATTAATCATGGCCCCACCTTTTGTGTCACAAGTTTACAATCCGCTTCTCTTCTCTCTCCTCAACTAAGCACAAATACTATATTTAAATCCTTATAGCCTATTTATGTCATCTAATTGTAGTAATTTCTCTAAAGTTACCCTCAACTGTGTAGTCTGAAATGCCGGGCGTAAAGTGGGTGGTGCCATCGGTCGGCGTGCCGCTTGAACAGTGGAAGCAATGAGAGGTCGCGTCGCCCTGATTTGCCATCAATGTGGAGCGGCGGGCTCAGCTGGCGGGAAGCGCACGCGGGAGGGAGGAGGGGTTTTTGTTGGGCCAACAAGGTGAGAAGCCAACTTGGGATCGGTCTGGATGGGGAAATATCATGTGCTCCCATACTCACTAGTAGTTTCAGGAATATGACACTAGTCTATGTTACTACTCCCTCCTTTCCGGCCTTAGAGTAATATAGTAATATATTACAGTATAAGTTACTCCCCACTATGACCAGCCTTGGCCTCTCCCAGTGCTCCACCATGTATAGCTGCTAAGACTGCCACGTAGGCATAAAATATGATGTGGCAAGTTAATTAAGAAGAGAGAGACTAGTCTGGTGACCGCAGGAAGAAACAGTGGAAAGTCAGTTACGAGTCTATAGCTGATTAAATGAAGCAAGCTTAGCAACAACAAACTAAGCAGCTATGCATTGGAGACTTGAGTTGCTAAGCCATTTAATGCACTTAGCACCTCATCTAAGTACATTTAAGCACGTAGCACTTAGCACCCCCTTGACCGTGGACCTTGACAGTGTATGTCACCTTGTGTCCAGATCTGAGATTCCATGTGTACCAGATGAATGACTCCAAGCTCGACCACCATGATGCAAGAGGTGCGAGCCGAGGAACACTGTTGGAGACACCCCCTCAGACTAGCCACAATGGGGAGTATCATATACTAGTAACATGCTCATGTTACTAGTCTATGTTACGACCTCTATAGTAACATATCTGCTGTAACATGCAACACTTCATTTATTAGGCTATAGACACATCTTGCCTTGATATGTGTGATGTTACTACTTTCCTCTCTTTCTTCATTTATTGCTTGACACATCATCTACTTTATCAAGACATGTGTGATGTTACTACCTATGTTACTCCCACTTTGGGTAGTCTCATAATTTTCCTCGTCATCATCTGAGTCCTAGAAGATCTCACCCACATCATCAATAGACATGCAACCGCCTTGATAGACAACATGCATAGAAGGAGTAGAGGCGACTGGGGACGCACCACGTCGTGGGCACTCTATACTCCTTCCTTTTACTAAGGCCGAGGCTGCGGTCGTCTTCATCTCCAACTAGTCATTGAGCAACAACGACAAAGAGGTGCTGCAAGAGATGCGTAGGCGCCGTTGTGTGCGAGCTTTGCTATAGCATGACAAGCCGGACATCGCCGTAGATGCTGCACGCCTCCATGCAGCCGAGTGTGTGTGCGCCTGCATGTGTTATTCACGTGTATTATGCGTCCGAGTGTGTGCATGCACGTGTTGTGTACGTGCGTTGTGTGCTCCATGTTGTGCACGTATGTGTATGATTTGGATCGGATGGAGTTAGTGCGTTGTCGTGTGTACATGCGTGGCAGCATGCGTCCTGTACATGCATGGCTTGTTGCGTGGTTATCAATATAAATTATAAAACATCGTTAACTTAGCATCCTGATGTATCGTCTCTAGTGGTTAGTGAAGAGTTCGTGTTCTTTTATTTGTTTATAGGTGGTCAGGCAAATAAAAACAAGGGAAACGCGCAAGGTTCCTTGCAGACGCTCCAGTTCGAGGTTCCTTGCTCCTTCTCGGTCGTTGGGAATCTATGCTCTTCAACTCTTTTTTTACGTGAGCTTGGTTCATCCTTTTGCCAACACGCGAGACATCTAGCATCAAGGTGCACATGTCATGCACGAAAATGGAGATAATCAGATAAGTAGTGCGTAAGTGAGTCATGCACTTTGATGGCACCTACTACACAATTTTTTTCTCCTCGATGACACGTGAATAGTGCACTTACCCAACGACGGAGAACGACATGTTATCCATGACATGATCAGCCCTTTTTTGGGGAGAGTACGTACTAAATAACTTTGATGTGTCCCGTCAACTCGCAGAACGACGAGAAGCTTGCTTACTATGCCTTCTCCCTCGCCAATGCGTGCGCACTGGCTTGCAGCATGAGGAGAAACTTTTGTTTACAAGCGATGGACGTGCAGCGGTTCATTTTGTATCAGATTGCCAAAAGTAGTATTGTAGAACCATCGACTTCCGTAAGAGGCGAAGAGCCAAGCGCAAGGTCACCTAATAACCTTAGGCTAGGCGTAGTGGGAGTAACATAAGTAGGGGTACCTCCTTCTTTTATTCTAGAAACAACCACACGCGAATATTGGATGGTAGCAACACAACAACTGAATCAAAAATTGAAACCAACTAATGAACTACTACTACTGGTGAGTGTTTGCTAGTACGTATCATGTACTCCGTCTGTTCATGTATATAGGGCTTAATGCATTTTCTGAGACTAACTTTGGGCCTGTTTGGATCCATGGATTAGAGTTAGTTTGAGCTAGTTGGGGCTCAAATAGCCCTAAAGTATCCAAGCATGAGGGTTAAATTGGAGTGCTCAATCAGCCCTAAACTTATCACCATTGGTAGTAGTTCATTGGTTGGTTTTGATTTTTCATTCAGTTGTTGTGCTGCTACCACCATTATTCACGTGTGGTTGTTTCCAGAGTAAAAAAAAATGAGGTAGTAATACTTACTGTGGGAAAGGTGAAGTGATGGTTGCTTTGCCCGAGCAACTTATTACTCAGGGAATGTGGGAGTACCAGCAAATTCAAGGAACAGAGAAATGATGGTTGCTTCGTCCGAGCAACTTACTATGGCGAAGGTGGGGTTCTGTGATTTGAGTACTCACTAGTCATTACTACTACGGTGCAACGACCGGGTGAATCTTTCCCTGTAGTTGTGCACTCAATATTGCCACATGTCGGCGAAACGAAGTTGAATTTTTTCTGGCATTGCTATCAATCCTTCAGGATTTGTGTATATGTACACATAATTTTAATGAAATTGTACTGTGATGCTATGAAGGTTTCTACTTTGGTTCTCGTAGGAAAAAGAAGGTTTCAACTTAGGATTCATGTGTCTTGCCTCAAGATTATCTCATTACAACATTCCATCAAATACAAATGAAACTACCATTGCTGCTAATGCATCTCAATGGCTCATAGATCTGGGCGAATATTCACATCACAACTGAAGACAAAGTTGTGAGAAGGTGTACAAATAAAGAAAAATATATAATTGATCGATGATGTTCGTAGGCATGGCTCCATTTCCTTGGCACAGTGTCCATTGCTTGGCAGCTAGTTTCACCCAGCTCTGTAGTCAAAACAGAGGTGTATGGAGGACACCACAATCCAATCATTTTGTGCAGCTGCACTAAAATCGAGCGGACCATCCCTGTTTGCAAAGATATCCAGTCAATGTGATTACAATGATAGTGGAACTAGACGATGAAACATAACACACACAAATAGAAGCCGATCACCTCTACGATCTCTCTTTAGTACTAACTACTTGTTGGGGAAGATTAGGCACGGAGTTGGATGAGGAGGATAGCAAAACCAATCTCCCTTTTAGTAATCCCACAGAATTGTAAAAACGTTGCCCGTGTGACATTTTGGCGGAACTGCACAAAACACTCTTAAGCCGCTCGTGATTTGTGTTGTTCACCGAAAGGTCGCAATAACAACGAGTTGAAAATGGATATCCCTGTTTGCAAAAGGAGGTAAAAAGGAAACAATTACTGCCCAATAACACGAGTTGAAGACACATACATCGACAAAAAAGAAGCATATTCCATGTAATAAGGGAAAGATAGCACATGTTGGTTTATCAAAAATTGTTTGAGGACGAGATTGCAAGATGGAAAGTACGTCGGTTGAGATACGTTTTAAGCAAACAACTAAAGAAGATCCACATGTAGTAACATGGGAAGATGGGTAGTGGAGCAAGGCCAGAGGAAGCTGTACCTGAGGGTCATCGGGATGTTACTAGGAGAGCGCCGGAGGCCGGGATCTTCCCATACTGCGATAGCGAGCAAGTGGCGAAGGCCCTACCGCACTAGAGCTTGGTCAGAGAGAACGACGGGTACCGTAGATCGGGACTTGCTGCCTCAACGCCGTCGAACGGAGAGACGATGCACATCCTCCCTTTCCGCCGGTGGACGAGATGCGGCTGGATCACTGACCAACGCTAAGAGAGAGAGAGGCCACCGCCGCCTTGTGTGAGATGGTGTGACGAGTGAAAAACCCATTTTTCCATTTTCCCCACAACAATTGTTTTATATTCTATATGTGCCATTGGGGAATATATAACTTTATTTAATACTAACACGTCAAGTCGAACTTTGTTCCATCTAGGCATGGTACCCAACTCTCCTTAGAGTAAACAACCACTACACGCGTCAAATTATCACGTGAGCTGCCTTTTTGTACAGAAACGAACTCCACCGTGTACCCGCGCGGGTGTGGCCGGAACAAGACGTGAGTAAGTGCGTCCTACGTGCACCTCTTCTTTAGGTGCAAGTATGTACGTGGGTGGGTGTGAGAGAGATGGTTTGTGCGAAACAGAGGCAATGTGTCGATGATAGTTCAAACAAAAAAACATAACATATGCAATGTGTGTGAAACGGAGTCATGGACGTGAGATATCGATAGAATTGAAAACAGGAATGAAGTGTGTGGTTGCATGATCGATAAAGAGTGCTATTGTATTTGTGTTTGGCTACATCAAAGATACAGGGCGGCTGGCCTACTGGAATTTGAGACGACAGAGGTGCAGTTTTTCTCTGTGGCATGGATACCTACCTACAACGTTTGACTATCGGTGTGCGTGTGGGGGGAGGGGGGGGGGAGGGGCAGAGACCGATCGACTAGTATTTGTGTGGGGAAGTAGAGATACCTAGCTATGTATTGAGGGAGATCGATCAGCATCCATGGATATGTGTCGCAGAGGAATAAGGTTGGGAGAAAACAAAGGTAGAGTGTCAGAGGGTTGGTGGTGGAGTGGCATCTCACAAATGGTGGGAGAGGCCTGCTAGACAAAGGAGGGTACGAGTGCAATATCAATAAGAGAGGGTGGGGGATGTCTGTCTGTCTATGCACATGCCTGTGAGAGACGGGTCGGGATGTATGAAAGGATGATGAGGGGGGACGATATGGTTGTGGTAAGCATACGTAACTACATAGGAAGATCAACCGTCGTATGTACGAGAAAGGAAGAGACATAACTAGCGAGGTAAGTGTATCGGTGCGTGGGAAAACGAATTATAGTTGACCTGGCTATATGTAGGGAGATCGGTACGTATACATGCATGCATGTGTTAGAAGCAAATAATGTCCGGAGAGACAGACATGGGGAGAGGAGTGCGTCTAGGAGGTGGTGCGAGAGGCCTACCATGTCGAGGGGGAGGAGTGTGCGAGTAGGAGATCAATGAAAAGAGGGACGCGAGTGTGCACCTGCATGGAACCGTATTGGACATAGGTGGGCATGGATAGTGAGAAGAGAAGAGGGGAAGTATATATGTGTTTATGGTAGGCAGACTTGGCTAGAGAGGTATATCGACCAGTGTGTGCCGGAAAGCAGGAGCCGGGGGCCTACACACACCGCGGGTGAACGACCTAAAGAGAAACAATGAACGTGCACAATGGAGGGGACGCTAAGGAAGGGTGAGAGGGGGACGGGCTTGTGCATGCACGATAGAAAGTTAGATACAAATAGAAGAGGATCGTGAAGGTGTAAAAGACAAACAAAGATCATAATTCATTATAAAAAAGTGGATATGGATACTTGAAGAAGATATCATAATGTAGAACATTGATTGTAATTTGGGCTAATGTGTGGCTTTTGCAGCTCAGCGCGCTAAATAGTTGTCATAATTTAAGGGGCGGGGCACTATACTTTGTGTGATAAACACGGTGTACGTATGGAACATGGTTTAGATTATGAATATATAGTTAGTACATCAAATGTACTATTATTTGAAATCAACATCTAGTGTATTCAAAAAATTGAATTCGAGTTCATATAGTACAGATAGTTCATATCTATCTCTGTAGTAATCGTGTGGTGTGTTATTAAGGTAATACAAAAATGATGGTTGGAGTTGGGAACAATCATGATTGTAGATTCTTATTTAAATAGAGAAACAAATTCAAATTCAGTTTGAATAGCAGTGGTAGTATAGACACTTGGAATGCACTGGAATGTTTGTATGAGTAGGTTACATTCATTATACAGCCATTGAAAAAAATTCAATGGGACATAACGTGGATTCATACTCCCTCCTTCCATCTATATAGGGCGTAATGCGTTTTTTAAGACCGCCTTTGACTATTGTCAAGATTAATAGTACATGACATGAACAATGTGAAAATTATATCATTGAAAGCTCCTTTCACACATGAATTTAACGGTGTGCTTTGTGTAAGTTGCATGGCATATATTATTTCTCTAATATTTGGTCAAAGTTAGCATCGAAAAACGCATTAAGCCCAATATAGATGTAAGGAGGGAGTAGCTTTGAATAGCATTTGTATAGTAAAACAGGACAAGACTCTCTCTTTGTGTGGTGTGAATAGTTTTATTCTTTTCATTTTTTTGTTGAGGGATGTGCGAATTGATTTTGTGCATACGAGTACAATATTACACGTTAGGCTTGTCCCTAAAATTCAACCCGCACCTTGTTATATCCTGAAAATTCAGATACCGTGCTCCCAAAACTGGCGCCTTCACAACTCGTGCCTTGATATCCCGAAATTACAACGTGTGCAAAAACTCCCTCCAGCTGAATCCCGACACGCGAAATCCCCCTTCTAACCCTGAGCCGAAAGGGCCGCTAGTTAAAATCAGTGGGGGTACTACTTTAACACACCCTACATTTTGGACAAGCGCGTCCCTAAGTCATGGTTCACCCCCTCCCATCGCCTCCTTTTCACCATTCGAAATCCCAGGCCACCATAACATCTCCGCTCCAGCCGCGAAACCCCACCCTCCTCCGTCCGCCACATCACCGCTGCCCAGCCGGAGCCTCTTCCCCGATGATGTCGTCCACCGCAACAGCTCGACGTCCCTCGTCCACCTCCCCGGATGAGGATCCGTCGTCCATCTCGTTGTCCCGCCAGTTCAGCTGCCCCATCCTCCACTTCCAAGGAGCTGCTCTGATGATCGCCTCATCTATCACGGCTGCTCCATCCGCACAGCGCCGCCTTAACCTGCTCCACCAGAACCACAACATCCTCACCGACTCCACGGACGAAGCCGAGGCCTACTTGGCGCCACCAAAGAGGTTGTACACTCATCGCATTGCACCTTCTCATTAACTCGACCTGCCGATGTCGATGGTGCTCAATCCCGCACCCCCATGGAGCGGCTACCTTGAAGCCGGCGCCGCGGGCGACATCTCCATGGCGGCTCCCCCCCCCCCCAGTGCGAGGCCCCTTCGGCGGTGGCATCCATACCAGCTGGATCTGCTGCTGGTCCGGCTCTCGCTCGCTCGCCCAGCTGCTGCTGCTCCGGCTCTCGCTCTCTCGCTCGCGCTGCTGCTGCAGCTCCGGCTCTCGCTCGCTTGCTCGTGCTGCTGCTGCAGCTCCGGCTCTCGCTCGCTCGTGCAGCTGTTGCTGCTCCGGCTCTCGCTTGCTCGCTCGCAATGCTTCTACTTAACTCGCCCTCGCTCGTGCTGCTACTCTGCTCCGATTTAGCTACACTTCAATTGACTGAATCGACTTTTGGGTCAGTCGATTTCTGGAGTTAAGGAGGTGGGGGGGGGGGGCTCGCCGGAGTTAAGGAAGACCCACACGCAGCGGGGAGAGGGATCGCCGGAGAGGTACCCTACTATCTATATTAGGGTTCAGGGTGGGGCGGGGGCCTAGAGGGCTGGCCGGGGTGGCGGAGCAGCGGCGGACTGACGGTGGTGAGTTGTTTCGGGGCGGCGAGGCGGCGCTGGGACCGGCGGTTTGACCGATGGTGGCTGGCGGCTCAGGGGGGTGCAGGTTGAAGATGAACTGCAGGCCCTCCCTAAACTACATGTCAAGTGCTTCTCTGCTACCATTGCGTTCAGATTCCATAGTAAAATTCAGTTTCGACAGTTAAGTTCAGAGTCAACAGTTTTTACCTCATCTGTTGTAGTCACGTGGGTTTTGGTGATGTAAATTTTACATCTATTTTACATCATCTATTGGAGATGCTATTGGAATCCCACTTGAGATTAACGATGTTTGTGTTGGCTATGGAAAAGAGGTTGTACACTTGTTGCATCACTTATTACTCTACATTCATGTCGATTCATTAGGGCTATTTTGGTTCAACGGAAAAACATAGAAATAGGGAATTTTCCTGTGGCACTCTACTATTCAATTAGTCATGCATTTTGTTGAAAGGAATCGAGCAAAACATCCACCTGGACCTACTTTTGAAAATACTATGCATGAAAACAAAACCAAGTGCATTAGTGGCAGAATAACATTCTAACTGTACACGCTTTAATATGGGTTCACTTTATTTTGTCCATGTTTCTTTGCATTCCTCTGCTCTTCCAATTCCTGTGAACCAAGCAACCAAGGTTACAGAAATCTTGTGTTTACAAGTGCTCTGTTTACCATGTGCATTCCTATCCTATTCTGGTGTTTTTGATATCCCTTCGTTTTTAGAATCATGCAAGCCAAATGAGTCCTTACAGAATTACTTCAGTTATAGGTAGGTGTCAAAGGGAACTTTGTGTGGTTTGTTCTGCTCCTGTCGCGACATTGTCCACCTCACCTAAGCTGCTCCAACGATAGAAACATCTACCAAACCAAACATGACAACTCCAGACCGTCTTTCGCCGGATCAGATCTCATTCCCTGCCGCCGGCACCCACTGCAACGGCATCACCATCATCGACTCAGCAGATGAACCTGAGGAGTACACGAGTCCACAAGAGAGGTCGCACTCTTTTGTTTCTGCTTATGTTATGCATTGCTTAAAATTACCTGCTACTTTATTGTCCTATTCACCTCTTAGACTCCAAGTCAGGTCCAAATTAGTGTTGAAACATGAGTTCCAAATTAGTTGTGGGGCACATATCGAGGTAGCAATGAACAGTATCTCTGTCGAATATCTGGTTCACCTAGGGTATGCCTATGTTATTCACCTTGGGTGGGAAACAAATAGTAAAGCAATCATCATCTGTCTTTTTATTAAATTAAAGCAATCATCAACCCGGTATCATTATTTTTGGATCCATCCACTGGTTGTTACCGTCACTCTAAATTTCTGCATGCTCTCCTTACATAATCTCACCATATTTTTTTGTATGCATGTCAGATATTGTACACAGTCATGCTAAACATGTAGAGAAAAATAGAAGAGTTTTTTGCGGCAATACAATGTCATGCACACATCGCTCCATGGTGGGTTCAACGGCAAACCCTCACCCCCTCTCTAGATTGTAACCTAGAGGAAGATATCTATTCTGAGGCGGATTCAGACACAGCTGACCACTCCTATTTACCCCCCAAGGTGTTTGCTCTACCTTGGCATGATGATGTTAGTCATATCATGCATATGTTGCCTTGCAGTGCCTACTTTCGACATCATATATATCATCTTCTTAGTTTAGACATGTTCTGTAATGTCACCTGCTTAATTTCTATATCATATATGGGAATTATGCAGTCTCATGTCTTTTAGCCAACCATAATATATGTGAAATGTGCAATGCCATCATGTCTAACCAGGCATCATATATTTGAATGATATCTTGCCCATCCTTTTCTTCATTACATTTCCATTTGTTGACAATGTTTGTACATTAAACTACTCTTCGTGTGAATCAGCCATTTGGGTGGGAGATGGAAAAATCTAGAGTGAAAACAAGGCCTTCAGAGCAGACAGTGCTACATGTCGAAGCAGATCTCTTGTTGGGTCCTGATAGCTCCTCAGAGTCGGATTCAGAGACACATGACCATTCCTATTCCCCCACCGAGGTGTATGCTCTAACTTGGCATGATTATACTGCTCATATCATGCATATGGTGTCTTGCATTGCATAGTTTAGACATCATATACACAATATCCAACACCATGTTCTTAGTTCAGACATCATATCGAATGCCCTCTGTTTAGCATATAAATCACATATGTGAATTAAATCATGCGATCCTGGTTACTTAGATAACATGTAGGTGAGTTATGTCATGCGATCCTGTTTAGTTATTCATCATATCTTTGAATTATGGTATGCTATGCTATAAAGTTTAGATAGACATCATATATGTGAAATTATGTCATGCTCTCTGTTTTAGTTAAACAATATACATGTCAACTATTTCATGCCCTCTTTTTTTCCACACTATCTATTGCATCTGTCTCTCATACAATGTCTGTACATTCAACTATATTTCCTGTTTATCAGCCATTTGAATTGGAGCGGGTGATGCCAGTATCTAGCAGAGTAAAAACACGGTCTTCAAATAAAACAGCGCCACCTCTTGGTGGAGATAGCACCTCGGTTGTACATGCACGAGAACCAGCCCTACCACACATAACCCAGACTCTCGCAGATTGTACCCCTACTGTGATGGATAGAGAACCAGCTTCACCCAATCTAACCCCAATCCCAGCATATCGTAACCCAGTTCCTGTTGACACTGCACCATCTCCACCACAGAGCTCCCAAACAAGAGCAGTTAGTAAGGCAACACCAGTGCCCAAAGGGCCAGTACTACCACGGCGAACCCCAACTCCACCAGTTAGTACGCCTATTCCCGTGGAGGAAGCACAACCAGCCAGTCGTAGTTTAGCATCTATCGTGTTTGATGTTGTTAAATCCTATGTGTGTATCTTCCCATCTTGGAAATATTATACTGAAGATGAAGGAAAATGACAGTTGCAGGTGTTTGTCCAGGAGCTATGCGTAAGTAATGTTATTCATGGCAATTACTTTGCTTTGTCCCGTACATCCTACCTCCATGATGGTTATAATACAACAATTTTTCCCGTTTTTATCTATAGAGAAGGACCGATTTGGAAAGTCAGGATGAGGTAACATGTGCTAATACCTCTGCTATCTTCAAGAATGCTTGGTGGCAGTATCAGAATTACCTAAAGAAAATGTACTTCACCGGCAAAGAAACTCATCAAATTCCCTTACGTTCTCCTGAGACACATTTATTGGACGATGAATAGGAACGCCTTGTTCTCTATTGATCCCGAACCAAGAATATGGCAAGGTGTATGAGCTAATTTTCTATTTATAAGTACTATATTCTTGCGTCTTACTGTGCTCTGTTCATGTAGAACAAGTGCCTAAACCTAAAGAACAAATGTTCTAATTTAAGATTCCATAGCTATCGTGCATACTGCTTGGCTCTTGTATCACTGTATTTACTCATACAAACTTACTTTTAAATTGAAGGATCCAATCAAAACTCCAATGGCACAGCAGGTATGTTCACGCATGTTTCTTTAACAGGTTTGCTCTTATCAATAGCTCTGTTGATTTCAATTTCAATTGTGTATACAATTGACTTCTCATATCATGCACATTACTAGCATCACAACAGAGCCAATAGTTTTGTTGTACATGTAGACCCATGGTACCCATATGAAATATTGTTGTGCTGTGTGTTTTCCCATGCTTTGTATTCTTTCACTACTGCTTTGTCTTGAACTGATATGATTTGAGCCGTGTCTCTATTTTGATTTGGCAAGATAATGTAATGACCATAGGACATATATATATATATATATATATATATATATTTGTTTGATGCTTTTATTATTTACTAGTACTTGGAAATAGAAGACTTGGTAGTTTAATCCTGTCCACCTTACTAATGAGCTGGTTCACCAAAATGAGTTTCATATACTAGTACATGCTAAACATGTTATGTGTTTGCTTGTTTCTTCTTCTAGAATGTTCAGAGAATATTGGGGAAGAGTGCCTTATTAAGCAATGGTAAAGGAAGTAATGCAGACAAGGTTCGGGATAGTTAGACATCCTTGTTGGTCTCCAACAAAGCTGATAAAATAGCTAAGGAAGATTATCTTGAAGACAGTGAGACAACCCCAAAGTCCTGTCTTGGTTTAGTGTTTGAGTTACTGGCCACTACCGCTTGCACAAGCTATTCAAACTCACTGTCTGAATTAGTTCGGTTTCCTGAGTCTCAACTACAAGCTGAAAGACATCGATCAGCCGTGCTACGACAAGAAGCGAAAGGACTACGGAAGTCCCTGGAGCATTCAGATGCATACTTTCTGGAGCAATAGCAAGTGTTGGAGGATTTTAGCGCCAAACAGGACAAAGCTAATAAGCTTGCTAAGCTTATTGATAGCATGGTGGATACCTAGGATAACGTTTCTTGAGCTTTTCTGAAGTTGTTTTAGTTATGTTCTTGTTGTGCTGCCACATTTATTTGCATTGGTGGCCAATTTTGACAGTCAATGTATGCAATAAGCTTCTTTGTTCCCTATATTTGCACTGGTGTCAAACTTTGATGCCTAGTGGATGTAATATGTGTAATAGTGGTAATAGGCTAGCGTTAGTTGCTTGCTTATTTATTTCCTTGTTGTCTTGTTTAGTTGTTTGCTTGTAGTCACTGCAGTTCTTTTTCTGTGTTTTTCTAGTGACCACAATAACCTATTTTTGGTAAGTAGGCCACAATAATCATGGCAAGACACGGACTGTTGTAACCATGGGCATCCTACGGGCTGTATGATACATGGGCCTTCTATGGGCCGTAGGATCCATTGGTCTTCTATACATTCCGTAGGATCCATGGGCCTTCTACACACCGTAGGATCCATGGACTTTCTATGTGTCGTACGATCCATTGGTCTTCTACGGGCCGTAGGATCCATTGGTCTTCTACGGGCCGTAGGATCCATGGGCCTTCTACGGGGCGTATAAACATTTATCCAATCATGGGCCGTACTATTCATGGACCATAACGGGTCGTTAATAGGCCGTATTTGATAACTCTATGAAAACTGCCCAATGGGTTTTTTTGACATGAAAACAGCCCAAAGTATTAACTGACCACAAACGGGCCTACTGTAACCACGGGCTGAATTTGGCCCAGAAGCAGAAAATGACAGTAACGGGCGGTATGTAACCGAGTGCTAGAAATGGGACCAAGAATAAATGGGCCATGAGAAGGCTGAAAGATAACATGGGCTGGAAACGGCCTAATGGAATAATGGGTTGTTAATGGGTATAAAGTGGTACACTGTTCATTACGGGCCAGTTTCACCACGGGCCATTAATGGGCCAAGAGTTACAAAGGGCCTCATATGGGTCGAAAGACGTCATGGGCCATACATGGGCCGGAAGTTAAAATGGGCTGTAATCGTATTGGACGACCCATATGATCATTACTAGGAAAAGGGCTATAGATAGGACTGATTCTAATGGCGCACCAGGTAAATAGTGCGCCACTACTATATACTAATGGCGCATCGGTTGCTCGTGCGCCATTAGTGTGGAAAACACTAATGGCGCACCGTGCTCACGGTGCGCCACTACTATTAATTTTTTTCCCATTTTTCCATACAAACTAATGGCGCAGGGTGACAAAGTGCGCCATTACTAGTTAGAACTAGTAATGGCGCACGACCAAGACAGTGCGCCATTAGTATATATATATTTTTTTACTTTTTTGCAAACCTACTAATGGCGCACTATGCCAAAGTGCGCCATTACTAGTTTAAACTACTAATGGCGCACTTTTCCACAGTGCGCCATTAGTATACATATGTTTTTTTTACTTTTTTGCAAAAAGTACTAATGGCGCACCATCTGCCGGTGCGCCATTAGTAACCAGGGTTACTAATGGCGCATTTTGCGGTGGTGCGCCATTAGTAACCTGCGACCAACAAGATATTTTGGACAGCCCACCTACCCACTCACTTTCCCCACTTCATTCTCTCCACGTCCTCCTCCAAGCTTGTCTCGGCTGCCTCCTCCTCCTCACCTTATTTCCACCATAGATTCATCAAAATTAAGTGGTGAAATTACCTTTTTTTTGATAGGTAAATAAGGGGAAAGCTATCTTCATGATGTAGATCTACTTTTTTTCTCCCTAGCTCGCTCCAACAACGTGCACATGCACTTTTTGTGGCCTAGCTAGATCTATGTATGTTTGTGGTGTTGCTTGTGTTTGTGGTGTTGCATATATGTTTGTGTTTGCAAGCACCGGTATTTGAAATGCGATAGTTGCCAATATGTTGCCAGAATGTTGATTCATTTCCGTTTCGGCGAGAATTTTGGCACTATGCATTCTTTTTGGTCCTATTTTTAGGGAAGGTCATGCCAAATTTTTTCTTGGTTCTAAAATATTGTTTTGCTCTACCCCGCAGGCGACCATGGTCCGCACGATGACCGAAGGCATCATGAATAGGTTTTTGAGCTCCGTGAAGGCCGAGATGCTTCAAAAGAACGAGACGGAGATAAGATGTCCGTGTCGAAGATGCAAGCTGAATAGCCTTATTGAGGAACCGGATTCCGGGCAGGTGCGGGACCACCTGCTCTTGCATGGTTTCATGGATGGCTATCGGTGGCAAGGTGATGAAGATGACTATGAAGTCATCCATGGGGGCCGGGCAAGAAATGCGGAAGGGCAACAAGAAAACCACCGCGGCAAGGGCGGGCGAGAAGACGAAGAATCTCCAGGACATGATCACGACGGTGATGATGTACACAATCATCATGTAGAAGATGTCATACATGATGATGAGGAAGATCAAGACGAAGGGCATGATCATGAAGATCAAGATGCCGGAGCAGACGACGATGGAGGATGGGTGCAGGACCCTCATATTCAAGAGCTGCTTCGCAAGCAGACGGATAACGCAAGAGCTGCCGCCCGAGAGAAAGCCAAGCTGGATCAACTGGAGATAGACGCGGTTACTCCATTGTATGAAGGATGCAGGCCCGAGGATACCCGCCTGAAAGTAACGCTCATGGCTCTGGAGATGAAGGTAAAACACAAAATGACCGACGCATGATTCGACGAGAACATGTCATTCTAGCACGAACGTCTTCCCAAGGGGAACAAGTGCCCGACCAGTTTCGAGGAGGCGAAGAAAATCATGTGTCCTTTGGATTTACCGCACGTGAAATACCATGTGTGCATGAACAATTGCATCATTTATCGGGATGAGCACGCGGAGTCTACCATATGTCCGGTGTGCGGCGTCACTCGATACAAGAAGAGGAAGAAAGCTCCTCGAAAATCGGTGTGATACTTTCCGATCACTCCTCATCTGCAGCGGTATTTCGTGGACCCTAAGGTAGCAAAGCTCCTGCGTTGGCACGCGGATAGGGAGGAGAAGAAGCGGGAAGATGACAGAAATTATCCGGAGATAAATAAAAAAGACAAGATGCTGAGTCACCCTATGGATGCGAGCCACTGGCAAGCGTTGAACTTCGAATACCCAGAATTTAGGAAGGATCCAAGGAACATCATGCTGGGCGCGAGCACCGATGGAGTCAATCCGTTTGGCAGCCAGAGAAGCACACATAGCACCTGGCCTGTGTTTGTGTGGATGTACAACCTTACCCCTGGTTGTGCATGAAGAGGAAGTACATTCACATGAGTATGCTAATTGAAGGGCCGAAAGAACCAGGGAACGACATCAATCTGTATCTGGGGCTGCTGAAGAAGGAGCTAGACACGCTGTGGAAAACGCCAGCCAATACGTGGGACGCCGCAGAGAAAGAATATTTCCCTATGAGAGCCGCATTGCTCACAATGGTGCACGACTATCTCGGTTACGGATATCTCGCGGGGCAGGTAGTCCACGGATTTTCTGGATGCGTAAGGTGCATGGATGACACAACGTATCGCCAGCTAGATAGAGATCCCGGGTCTTCGAAAACCGTGTTCATGGGACATCGATGGTGGCTTCGTGACGATGACCCGTGGAGGAAATGCAAGGATCTATTCGATGGTGAAACCGAACCCCGAAAATGCCCGTGTGCAAGGAGCGGCGAGGAAAGAGATGAGCTGTTGAAAAATTGGAAAGACTGCCCACTGCCGGGAAAGAAGCAAAAGGCGTCAGAGCCGGGAATGAAGCGAAAGGCGCCAGAGCCGCTGTTGAAGGTATGGAAAACAAGTTCTGTTTTCTGGGACTTGCCGTACTGGAAGATCCATCGTGTGCCTCACAGCCTTGATGTCATACATATCACGAAGAACGTGTGCGAGAGTCTGCTTGGTACCCTGCTCAACATGCCAGAGAGGACCAAAGATGGACCGAAAGCAAGGGCAGACTTGAAATCAATGGGCATCAGGCAGGAGCATCACGCTAATGATGATGATGATGATGATGAGGCGAAGCAGGTCACAGAAAGTCGTCACAAAGGCAAAAAGGCCAAGAAGACCGGAAATGACTACCCTCCCGCATGCTTCACTCTAAGTCAGGAGGAGATCGAGCAGTTTTTCACCTGCCTCCTAGGAGTAAAACTTCCTTACGATTACGCGGGGAAGATAAGCAGATACCTAGACCCAGCGAAGCAGAAGTTCAGCGGAATGAAGTCTCACGACTGTCATGTGCTGATGACGCAGATACTTCCAGTTGCAATCCGTGGGATCATGGACGCGCACGTCTGTGAAACGCTATTTGGCCTATGCAACTATTTCGATGTCATCTCTCGGAAGTCGATTGGCGTGAGGCAACTCAGAAGGCTACAGGAAGAGATCATGGTGATACTATGCGAGCTTGAGATGTACTTCCCGCCTGCATTCTTTGACGTTATGGTGCATCTGCTGGTCCATCTCATGGAGGATATCATCCAACTCGGGCCGACGTTCCTGCACAGCATGATGTCGTTCGAAAGAATGAATGGTGTCATCAAAGGATACATTCAGAACATGTCACGTCTAGAGGGAAGTATAGCCAGGGGCTTTCTGACCGAAGAGTGCATCTCCTACTGCACGAATTACCTAGGCATCGAGAACCCCGTTGGTCTGCCCGTCAACAGGCACCTCGGCAGGCTCGCTGGATGGGGTCACCGTGAGGGTCATCGCAAATTGCATGTGGACTTCGAGGGTCGACTCGCCGACTTTGAAAGAGCAAACCTAGTCGCGCTACAACACATAGACGTGGTCGATCCTTGGGTGGTAGAGCAAAAAACCTTTATTGAGAATACGTGCAATGACCGAGGGCAACAAAGGACGGACGGTGATATACTCAAAGAGCACAACTCATGTTTCACTCGTTGGTTCAAGCAGAAGCTTCTGTCGTACCCTTTACATGAAGATTCTTCCGTGGAAGAACAACTCATATTCGCCTTGTCACAGGGCGCCGAGCACAACTTGATGACCTATGAGGCGTACGATATCAACGGCTACACATTCTACACCGAGGACAAGGACATGAAGAGCGATGGTTATTAGAACTCCGGGGTAACGATGGAATCCTACACCGGTAAGGACAAGGACAGATACTACGGAAGGATCGAGGAGATCTGGGAGCTGAGCTACGCTGGATAGAAGGTGCCGATGTTCTGTGTCAGACGGGCCAAGAGCGTCCTAAAATAAGACCGATATTTCACCACCATGGTTATACCCGAAGCCAAATCCAAGACCGCGGGCGCAAACGTCACCGCGAAAAATGAGCCATGGGTACTGGCTTCCCAAGTGGACCAATGCTTCTTCATTAACGACCCGCCAAAGCCCAGTCGTGTTGTCGTGAGGAGAGGCAAAAGGAAGATCATCAGAATGGATGGAGTAGCCAATGAGCAAGACTTTGACAAGTACGGCGACCCGAAGATCGAACATGACGACGACGATGAAGTAGCAGCACACACCACAAGAAGAAGCAGGACCACCCTACCTAAAGGACGTCCGTTCCACAGAAGAACTCCATTTGCAAAAAAGAAGGGCAAGAAGATTGTGAACGGATAGCTAGCTAAGATCGATTGTATTTAAATCGTAGTCTTCATTTCTCGATTGTATGTCATGGGCACTTTTTGATATCATGAATATTTTTAAATTTCATGGGCACTTTTTGAATTCATGAGGACACTTGATCTCGATCCCCCTCCATCTCGATCTCGATTCCCCCTGCATCTCGATCTCGATCCCCGCACCCTCCCCCGCTCCACCGCCGCCGCCGATGATATTTTCAAGTAAGAAATTTGAACATATATTTAAAACATTATTACTGTTTTTATAAAATAATATTACTGTTATGATTTAAACAAGTTTGAACATATTTAAACACAAATAAATATAAAAAACAACATTTAAAATGCATAAAAAAATATTGGGGAGCCTGGGAATCGAACCCTGGACCTCCTAATGTGTGTGCTGCGTGCTGACCAGTCGGGCTAGTGGGTGGGTTCTGTTGTAGATATGGTTAGTGGGCTAGATTAAAACAAAATTCTAATGGAGCACCGAGGGGAGGTGCGCCATTAGAACCCTCACCCTAGCTATCCTCGCTCTCTCTCGCCAGATCCCCTTCGATCCTCTCTCCCTCGCCACTAGATCCACCCACGAGCTGCCCCGACCCACGACGCCGCCACCCCGACCCTCAAGGGACTCCACCCCCGCCGCCCCCGCGCCCCCGCGCCCCCACCCCCGCCGCCCCGACCCTCGCCAGACTCCTGCTCGTCGTCTGCGCCTTCTTCCACATCCTCCAGGCCTCCGACGCCGCCGGCCGCCAAGGCACCAACCACCTCCTCGGAAGGGGCGCTCTTCCTCGCGCTCTCCTCACCAACCACGACGCCGGCCACATGCTCCTCACCAACCACGACGCCGGCCACATGCTCCTCACCAACCACGATGTCGGCCACCTGCTCCTCGTCTCCGGCAGAGGTTACTCCACCTAGCTGCAGCACTCATGCGCTTGGCGGCTAGGGTTTTCCTCTAGCCTCTCCCCTCCCCCATCAATGTGAGGAGCATTCGGTGCCCCCGCCCTCGAGTTCGTCGACGGTGCCGTCCTCCAGCCGCAGCCGCCGCAGGTACAGAGCCCCCGATTCCATCTTCCCCCTCGCCCCTGATTCTTTCAGATGCAACTCTATGATCTCCATCTTTCAGATGTTATAGTGTACAGGAGCAACTTTGCACCAATGCATGATTTCATATGTTATCGATATATGGCCCGTTGATAAATTTGTACTCCAGCAAGTTTACTCCAGTACTCAGTTTAAAATTCAGTTTACTGTTAAATGACAGTAATTCAGTAGCTGCTTCAACACCGGACCGTCGAGCCGCGGAACCAGGGCGCGACGGCGCTCGAACCCTCCACCCCCCCTCCACCTCTTCTTCCTCAGGTCGCCGCTGTCTTCCTCAACTCCGGCCACCTCTATTGCTACTAAGCTGTCGCAGGGCCTCCTTGCGCCTTCCCGGTGAGCTCCGCCTCCTCTCCCCTCTTCCTTCTCGCAAACACTCTGTTTGTCCAGCAAATCGGCGATAATCCTATTGATTCCGGCTGTAGTATTTCAGTTAATTAACTTTATAGAGAAGAAAGATAATTGGTATGTTCATTATGTCATTCGGTAGAGAAGAAAGCATTGCACTGCTATGAACTTATCCTTCCTCATGTTGTCATATTGCACACATCTTGGAACTAGGAGAGTATGAGATCAGGGCATTGTGCAAATGCTTTGAAGTATCAATGAGTAGTATTTCTGCACATTCTCTGTTTGTATGTTCTGAAATGGCCATTTCAGTTTTGAATGCAACCCTCTATCTGTCTTTCCATGAAAGAATGTTCTCATTTTGGCCATGAAATTTTTGAATGGCCATTTCAGTTTTGAATGGCCATTTGAAGTCTCAACCTTTCCTTTGCATGAAATTTTTGGACCCCTTTTTCTGTGGGAAACAATTTGTCACATCCCTAGTTTTACCCTGGCCATGGACTAGCTTGGTTGCTGCATCATGTTTAAATTCAAATGAAATTTGAATTAGGGATTGCCTAAACCCTAGTACCAAATGGAAATCAAATAGGTTTAACCCAAAAATATTTTCAGTGATCCAAATGGCTTCCAAAAATGTTCATCATTTCTGGAAAATGCTAGAACCATAACCAGAGGTGTTGCACATTTTTCCATGACATATTTGGTCATTGAATTAAATCATATGTACTTTGCTTTTGGGCATTTAAATGCTAGTATATATCTTAAATGCCCAAATAATCCTAAAAATAAGTGTGGGCTGTTGGAAATAATCTAAACAGAGCCCCTGATTATTTTCTGGATTTTTAGAGATGCCTAAGTATTTTTAATAAAGCCTCACAGTTACAGAAAAATAGAAAACAGTAATTAAAATAAAAGACACAGAGAGAGAAGGGAATCACCTGGGCCACTTACCTGGCGGCCCATCTGCACTGGCCCAGCTGACTGGCGCTGCCAGTCGTCGTCTCCACCGCGCCAGAGGGCGCCGAGCGTGTGCTCGCCGTGTGCACACACGCGCCCGTGCCACCTCCTGCCTGCTAGCTTGCGTGGCGCCGCGGACAGACCCGCGAGAGCCGTCTGGATCGCTCCGACGCCCCGCCACTCTCTCCCCCGTCCTCACCCTCTCCCCTGGATCTCTCTCTCTCGCGCCCGACAGCTGCCGTCGCCGCCGCTCGCCACCACCGCGGCCACAGGGCCTCCCTCGCCCCCCCAACTAGCCCACCAGCTCCGCCACTCCATCCTCACCCTCCCCGCCATCTCACGCGACCGGAGAAGCCCCGAGGCGCCGCCCCGCCGTTCTTCCCCTCTTCGGACCCGCCGGTCGCCGTCGACGAATTCGTCGGCTCCGGGCCGTCCTCGACCTCGCCGAGGATCCCATCGCCATCGCTGTGAGCCTCCGCTGCCTCTCCTGTGCTCGCCCCCTCCGTTCTCGCCCCCTAGCCCCATCTCCCACCGAGCCCGAGAGCTCGTCGCCGCCGGCCACGAGGTCGCCGCGGCTAGAGGCCCCGCACGTCACGTCTGAGCACGCTGTCGTCCTCGTCGCGTTCCCGGGAACCCAGAGCACCTATCCACTCCTCCTCCCGTGTCCCAAAACGCCGTGCCCGAGCGTGCCCGAGCTCCGACGGCCGCATAGCTCGCCGCCGGCGTCGATTCCGACCGCCCCGAGCTCAAGTCCCTCCACCAAGAGCCTCAGCCCATCCCCAGCTCCCCGTAGGTACCCTCCCCGACCCTTTTGGTGGCCGAAACAGCGAATTGCACTTGCGCCGCCGCGTCGGGCTCGCCGGCGACTAAACGCCGGCGCCCGCTGACCCGCTGACCGGCGTGGGTTGACCCACTGCCCGGTTTGACCTCCCCCTCTCCCCACTGACCTGCGGGCCCCGCCCGGCTAATTAGGCTAGGATTAGTATTAACTAAATATTAGTTAGTTTAATAGACACTGACAGCAGGGCCCCACCTGTCATTGACACTAAACAGCTCTGGGTCACTGACCAGTGGACCCCACTGGTCAGGTTTGACCTGGACCAGCCCGTTGACCTGCTGACGTCATCATGACGTCAGGCTGATGCAGTAATTGTTTTCTGGAGTTTTAAATAAATCAGAAATGATTTATTAAATTTCAGAAAATAGCTAAAACTTCAATAAATCATAGAAAATTAACCGTAACTCCAAATTAAATAAATTATATATGAAAAATTATCAGAAAAATTCAAGGAATCCATCTGTACCATTTTCATGCATGTTAGAACAACTTATAGCTGCTGTTTAGCACAAATCAAATAAATGGCATTTAATTAATCACATATGGAGTTTGAATTTGAATCTTGGATTCAAACCAACTTCATTTAATCTGGTTTTAGGTGCATTAGCCCAAAACACATTCATTTTGCCATGTCATGATCATGCATCATATTGTGCATTGCATTGATTGTGTTCCTTTCTGTGTTGCCGGTATTTGTCCCCTCTCGATAGACGTGATACCGATGATGTGATCGTTGACACTGATGAAGACCCAATGTTATCTTCAGAAGTGCCAGGCAAGCAAAACCCCCTTGTCCATTCCGATACAATCCTACTCTCTCGCTCCTGCTCTCTTTTACTGCATTAGGACAACAACGACATATTGTTACTTGCTGCGGTAGCTGAACCCCTTTATCCTCTGCATGACCTGTCATTCCACAGTAAATAGATGAAACCCACTAGCATGAGTAGGAGTTGTTTGAGCCCTGTTGTGCCTACTCGTTCATGCTTGTTTGTCATGCCTGCTACTGCCTAGAGTTGAGTCAGGTCTGATTCATCGGGGATGAATCAGAGGTGTGTGAACATGTCCTACTGTGTGTGAGCTAAGTGTGTGAACACGATTTGGTAAAGGTAGCGGTGAGAGGCCATGTAGGAGTACATGGTGGGTTGTCTCATTGCAGCCGTCCTCAGGAACTGAGTTCTGTGTTTGTGATCCATGATTCAGCTACTACCACGCATTGGGCCCGAAACCAATGGACCCTCTAGGCTTCTTGATCACCCTTGTCCTCTGTCCAGGAGTTGCAAGTAGTTTCTGGTGTTTGTAGTATGCTGGAGGCCGTGGACAGCGCTGACCGTAGGGGTGGGCTGTGATGCGGTAGGCACGTGGCCGGGTAAACCGGGCGCCCGTTTGGTGTCACGGAACCCTGTACACATCGTTTGGGGCTGTGAGCGAAACTCCGGCCGGATCTCCTCATGGATGGAACCCGAATAGGCGATAAACCTGGACTAGAGACTTGAGTGTTTAGGCAGGCCGTGGCCGACACCCACGTTGGGCTTCCGCTTGAAGGTTGCCGAGTACATGTCGTGTAAACGACGGTAAGTGGTGAGAGCGTGTGTGAAGAAGTACACCCCTGCAGGGTTAATATGATCTATTCGAATAGCCGTGTCCGCGGTAAAGGACTTCTGGGTTGCTTATATCAGTTCATAGACAAGTGAAAGTGGATACTCTAAAATACGCAAGATAAGCGTGAGTGCTATGGATGGCGTTCTCGTAGGGAGACGGGAGCGGTTCCATAGTGGTGTATTGGTTGGTGAATATGTGGACTCGTGTGCGCCACCTCAAAAGAGTTGCCTGCAGTCGTAGTTTAGGATAGCCACCGAGTCAAAGCTGGCTTGCTGCAGTTAAACCCCACCATCCCTTTGTTGATAATGATGCATATGTAGTTAGTTCTGATGTAAGTCTTGCTGGGTACATTTGTACTCACGTTTGCATATTTTATGTTTTGCAGAGAGACTTCAGTCTCACTAGTAGTTCCGCTTGGACTTCGACGTTTAGCTTGATACCTCAGCTACGATCTTGTGCCCTCGGCAGGATCTGATCGAGAGTCAGGCTTCTCAGCCTTTTTCATTTATAGATGTCTGTACTCAGACATGATAGCCTCCGCTTGTGCTTTGACTTGTATGCTCTGATTGTTGGGTCGTGAGACCCATGTTTGTAATGTCTCGCTCCTCGGAGCCTATTGAATACATTACTTGAGTCGTAGAGTCATTTTGTGATGCCATGTTGTATTGCACATATCGAGCATATTGTGTGTATGTTATTGAAATGCTTGGTATGTGTGGGATCTGACCATCTAGTTGTTTATCTTTAGTAGCCTTTCTTACCGGGAAATGTCTCCTAGTGTTTCCATTGAGCCATGGTAGCTTGCTACTGCTCCGGAACACTTAGGCTGGCCGGCATGTGTCCTTCTTCGTTCCTGTGTTTGTCCCTTCGGGGAAATGTCACGCTTTGAGTACCGGAGTCCTGTTAGCCCGCTACTGCCCGGTTTACCGGAGTCCTGCTAGCCCAGTGCTACAGCCCGGACCCACTTGCTGATGACCGACACGTTCGAAGCTGGGTCATGGATGCCTGTCCCTGTAAGTCTGTGCCACTTTGGGTTTACGACTAGTCATGTCAGCCCGGGCTCTTTATCATATGGATGCTAGCGACACTATCATATACGTGAGCCAAAAGGCGCAAACGGTCCCGGGCAAAGGTAAGGCGACACCCGTGGGAACACCGTGCGTGAGGCCGCAAAGTGATATGAAGTGTTACCGGCTAGATCGATGTGACATCGAGTCGGGGTCCTGACAGCGTTGGTATCAAAGCTTGACTGCCTGTAGGATTACCAAGCCAAACTGGTCGAAGTTGAGTCTAGAAATTCTTTAGTTATATAAGGGAATTGATTGTGGGATGGAACGTAAGGCTCTTTTACTCCTTATACCTCATGGCCTTCTGATCTGAGTCATCATCTTCTCTTCTACGGGGATTAAGAACTAGGCTATCTCTTCTTTCTATTAGGATCACGTGTTACTAATCCGTAGACCTATAAGATTGTTGGATTTAAGCCTCGTTTCAGTTCCTATTACTTCCGTATGTTAAATTGTTGATCTCGAAACCTTGATATTGTGCCTTTGAGTGGTTATGCCACCATTTTTGTGAATGTCTCAAATCTTTTCTGAGCATTACAGCCGTTATGCTGTCCGAGTCACCCCACGTTTCTGAATAGTCTGAAGCATTTGCAAAATTCCTTCCTCCCATTCCGATGTTCCTTTGGGCCAGATTAACCACACTAATCGGTGTGTTGAGGTAATTATTGCCTTGACATATATGTTGGAGCTATTATTATGACCCTAGGTGTTTTAGGGAGTCACCTAGTAATCTAGCAATGTTTTGTGTCCCAGTGTGATGATTCTGGCCGTCATTATCGAAAGCATCCCGTGATGCCATTTAGTAGTAGGTATTCTATCCCTGGGTTTTGAACCCGAGATTCACCCTACTTGCTTCATGTTGATAGTTTTGCTCGTTCCTTTAGGTTATTAGTAACCTTTGCATTAGTCCTCGATGTTCGTGGTATTCCTTTCCTCCAAATACTATGAACCGCTTATGGCAGATGTTCCTCGCTGATCGAAAGATCACAATCAGAGTGCTCTCGATGGGTTCTCGATTCTACATTGTGACTCTGCCAGTTCTACCTTTCTGCATGGGTTATCCGGAAGAAATATGTTGAACTTGGTTCGACATACTAATCTATGCATCCACAACTCAGAAAATTATATGTTCCTTTGAGTTGTTCTCCGTAGTTGCATTCTGACCCTCGTCTATCAATTGATAGTCAAGAGTATGCGTGCGTTCGTTTATCGATGCCTATTACTCTTGTGGTCCGTCAAGCCATTCTGTCCTGAATGACTTGGAGAAACAAACTCCAGTACCTCTTCCATATCCAGGATTGGGTCAAAGAAGTTGTGCTCCGCAGATCTAAATGCTAATCCAACTTTTGGTTCTGTTCTACCTTGGAGTATTACCCCCTTTATGTCAGAATTGTCATGAGAATTGCACCAACTCTCATGAATTTTGACGTAGTGTTACTTCTCACCATCATTAATCATTCCTCGGCCTCGTGTTGATGCAACCGGAATACCGACAAATGAATTGTGATGTGTGAAATCAATACTGCTAGCAACTCTGTTGCTTGGTAGTTAAAGGATAATAATTTCATTCTTAGTATGTTGGTTTTCGAATCATCCTTCTAAGACTGATCGTGCTACCTAGTCCTTATTTCGGTGCACCCTTCGATTGATGAGTTAGGATCTTGCCAAGTCCTCACTCATTTGATCATATCGTCTTGCCCTCAAAAGCGAGATTGTTCTCGAGCTTAGTAACATACCGGTAGTTCGTGATTTTCTGAATGTCTTCTCGGAAGTATCACCAGGTCATCACCTGACCGTTATGTTGAGCCCGTGATCAAGTTGGTTTCTTATGAACCACCTTCTTTCCAAGAATCGGTGTTAGATATCCCTGAGCTAGTTGGTTAAGCTGGACAACAACTTGGAGAGTTGGAAGATAAAAGCTTGTCTGACTTAGCTCGTTCCAAAGGGATATTCTTGTGTAGTGTGTGTTGAAGAAAGATGATATCTTCATCGATTGGTCCTTGTGATCAGTTGCGGGACCTATTGTCTTATCAATCCTTTGATTTGAGTGTGGGCTATCGTCAAATCAAATCAGAACAAACGATATTCGTAATGTTGTCTTATTCGTGGTTGATCCCTCGAGCATACACCATTATATCTTTTAGGTCTGACCAATGCTATCACTTGTTCACTTAACTATGGAATTCCTTTTAAAAGGAAACCTAGATGAATTGCTGTTGAGTCCATTGACAACATCCTTATCTCCACCATGGTCTTGTTGGACAACAAGTTAGTGTTGGAAATTTTTGAAAGCATTTGTTCATGCTAGCTCATGAAGCATATGTTTGGATGAAGGTAGTGACTTCCTTTAATTCATGTGCATCTGATGCAAGTTGCCGCCGTGGATTCGAGAAAGTCAATGTTGTTTTCTTGGAATCATTCCAAATCAGTCATGCACACGTGCGAAGAATTCTGTGGTTTGAAGACTTGCAACCTTCAATCTATATGTGTCCCTAGCACACCAAGCCACTGATTGAATTGTTCAAGGAGAAGAAGTTCCTTCTTAAGAGTATACCTTATGCAAGGACTTCGATATCCTCGATGATGGTTCCCCTCCTGAATTCGGTAGTGTTTTATTATAAGACTACCACGTGGTCATGCTTGTCTTGGACAACGTGTTCACATGTTTGTAGCAGAACCAGCTCATGTTTTGGAGCTTGCTATCGTAGTTCATCTCCCGAGAATCCCGCAACGTCATCTCGTCGATTTGTGTTGCAAACTTTCATTTTTCTTCCTAGACTCGATGAGTCTGGAATATCGTGACACCAACCAGATCTGAATCTCAGGCAGATATGATGGTTTGGAACATTTCCCAAGAACTATAATATTGGTCTCGCGATAACCGATAAAGTGGATGTCATGGCCAACACACCCAGCCGGAAGACCTATTATTGTAGTATCTTGATTGAAGAAGTTGGCCACTCCCCCCCTAGGGATTTCGTAGGATTTACTCCCTAGTTGCCCCTATGGATTTTTGTGTTCCCGAAGTCCGACCTTTTACTTGATGTTTTAGATATCAAACCATATCTATGAATGGGTTATACTAGCACATCAAGGAGAACATTAGAAGCGGAGTGCTAAATGTCTCTCGGCCGATCACCCAGACTTTTATTTGCTTGGCCTCGCTAAGGTGAAATCTGAGAAAGTGTTATCCTCCTTCGCATCTGCATCGTCCATCGCTATTCATCATGGTAGTCTGTTGTGTTGTCAGCACCCTTGACGCGGTTGTTGATAAAACCGTGATGATTGTGGAAATGCTCAAGTTCTTGAGAGCACGCACAAGCGCTACGTGTTATCATCGGCACTAGCTGGGATTGCCCCAGATTTCCTCGGTTATGCTATAACCACTTCAACAGTGAATTCACTCTTTATTGTTGGGTTCTTCCCCAGTTACCAGAATCATTCCCAGCATTTGCATTTTGTTCCCAGCTTGCACCACCAATGTCCCCTCCATTTCCGGTGATAAGCAAAAATCATCCATTACGTTGTCTTCAACAAGGTAATCCACATCATCCAAGTTTGAGTATGCCATTCTACCGACCCCCTCCAAACGATCGCTCGAGAATTGTCTTAGGCTGGTTTAAAGAGTTTCAATGATCTCTGAATCAAAAGTAATTCTTTTTGCCACTTAAGGGAATATCTCTACGAGTCACGGTTCCGAAGGTGTCTCGTTGTGGTATCATGGCAACTCAACTCCTCGCTACGTTGACAATCGATTACCACCTTCTTAGGTGTGGAATTGTTGTCCACCTAGTGAACCTTTGTCATCCGTTTCTTTCCACCCCTCTTGATGTGTATCTCGTGTCTCAACCCGAGGGATGGTTCTATGTCCCATTTCGTGAGTTAATCCTGAGTTGCTCAACCTTCGAGTAGAACGATTCTTTTAGGGTCTTTCCTTTCCTCTCGTTGTCATGATTAGCTGGAGTTCTCAGAACAAGACCTCAAGACAATGATGGTGAATGAATCAACGTTCATTTGAAGTGCAACCGGGATCGTGAAGACTATACTAGCTTGCGTTACCCCTTCACCCTACCCTACGCTTGAATCTCGAGACGAGATTCTTGTTTAGTGGGGGTGAGTTGTCACATCCCTAGTTTTACCCTGGCCATGGACTAGCTTGGTTGCTGCATCATGTTTAAATTCAAATGAAATTTGAATTAGGGATTGCCTAAACCCTAGTACCAAATGGAAATCAAATAGGTTTAACCCAAAAATATTTTCAGTGATCCAAATGGCTTCCAAAAATGTTCATCATTTCTGGAAAATGCTAGAACCATAACCAGAGGTGTTGCACATTTTTCCATGACATATTTGGTCATTGAATTAAATCATATGTACTTTGCTTTTGGGCATTTAAATGCTAGTATATATCTTAAATGCCCAAATAATCCTAAAAATAAGTGTGGGCTGTTGGAAATAATCTAAACAGAGCCCCTGATTATTTTCTGGATTTTTAGAGATGCCTAAGTATTTTTAATAAAGCCTCACAGTTACAGAAAAATAGAAAACAGTAATTAAAATAAAAGACACAGAGAGAGAAGGGAATCACCTGGGCCACTTACCTGGCGGCCCATCTGCACTGGCCCAGCTGACTGGCGCTGCCAGTCGTCGTCTCCACCGCGCCAGAGGGCGCCGAGCGTGTGCTCGCCGTGTGCACACACGCGCCCGTGCCACCTCCTGCCTGCTAGCTTGCGTGGCGCCGCGGACAGACCCGCGAGAGCCGTCTGGATCGCTCCGACGCCCCGCCACTCTCTCCCCCGTCCTCACCCTCTCCCCTGGATCTCTCTCTCTCGCGCCCAACAGCTGCCGTCGCCGCCGCTCGCCACCACCGCGGCCACAGGGCCTCCCTCGCCCCCCCAACTAGCCCACCAGCTCCGCCACTCCATCCTCACCCTCCCCGCCATCTCACGCGACCGGAGAAGCCCCGAGGCGCCGCCCCGCCGTTCTTCCCATCTTCGGACCCGCCGGTCGCCGTCGACGAATTCGTCGGCTCCGGGCCGTCCCCGACCTCGCCGAGCATCCCATCGCCATCGCTGTGAGCCTCCGCTGCCTCTCCTGTGCTCGCCCCCTCCGTTCTCGCCCCCTAGCCCCATCTCCCACCGAGCCCGAGAGCTCGTCGCCGCCGGCCACGAGGTCGCCGCGGCTAGAGGCCCCGCACGTCGTGTCTGAGCACGCTGTCGTCCTCGTCGCGTTCCCGGGAACCCAGAGCACCTACCCATTCCTCCTCCCGTGTCCCAAAACGCCGTGCCCGAGCGTGCCCGAGCTCCGGCCGCCGCATAGCTCGCCGCCGGCGTCGATTCCGACCGCCCCGAGCTAAAGTCCCTCCACCAAGAGCCTCAGCCCATCCCCAGCTGCCCGTAGGTACCCTCCCCGACCCTTTTGGTGGCCGAAACAGCGAATTGCACTTGCGCCGCCGCGTCGGGCTCGCCGGCGGCTAAACGCCGGCGCCCGCTGACCCGCTGACCGGCGTGGGTTGACCCACTGCCCGGTTTGACCTCCCCCTCTCCCCACTGACCTGCGGGCCCCGCCCGGCTAATTAGGCTAGGATTAGTATTAACTAAATATTAGTTAGTTTAATAGACACTGACAGCAGGGCCCCACCTGTCATTGACACTAAACAGCTCTGGGTCACTGACCAGTGGACCCCACTGGTCAGGTTTGACCTGGACCAGCCCGTTGACCTGCTGACGTCATCATGACGTCAGGCTGATGCAGTAATTGTTTTCTGGAGTTTTAAATAAATCAGAAATGATTTATTAAATTTCAGAAAATAGCTAAAACTTCAATAAATCATAGAAAATTAACCGTAACTCCAAATTAAATAAATTATATATGAAAAATTATCAGAAAAATTCAAGGAATCCATCTGTACCATTTTCATGCATGTTAGAACAACTTATAGCTGCTGTTTAGCACAAATCAAATAAATGGCATTTAATTAATCACATATGGAGTTTGAATTTGAATCTTGGATTCAAACCAACTTCATTTAATCTGGTTTTAGGTGCATTAGCCCAAAACACATTCATTTTGCCATGTCATGATCATGCATCATATTGTGCATTGCATTGATTGTGTTCCTTTCTGTGTTGCCGGTATTTGTCCCCTCTCGATAGACGTGATACCGATGATGTGATCGTTGACACTGATGAAGACCCAATGTTATCTTCAGAAGTGCCAGGCAAGCAAAACCCCCTTGTCCATTCCGATACAATCCTACTCTCTCGCTCCTGCTCTCTTTTACTGCATTAGGACAACAACGACATATTTGTTACTTGCTGCGGTAGCTGAACCCCTTTATCCTCTGCATGACCTGTCATTCCACAGTAAATAGATGAAACCCACTAGCATGAGTAGGAGTTGTTTGAGCCCTGTTGTGCCTACTCGTTCATGCTTGTTTGTCATGCCTGCTACTGCCTAGAGTTGAGTCAGGTCTGATTCATCGGGGATGAATCAGAGGTGTGTGAACATGTCCTACTGTGTGTGAGCTAAGTGTGTGAACACGATTTGGTAAAGGTAGCGGTGAGAGGCCATGTAGGAGTACATGGTGGGTTGTCTCATTGCAGCCGTCCTCAGGAACTGAGTTCTGTGTTTGTGATCCATGATTCAGCTACTACCATGCATTGGGCCCGAAACCAATGGACCCTCTCGGCTTCTTGATCACCCTTGTCCTCTGTCCAGGAGTTGCAAGTAGTTTCTGGTGTTTGTAGTATGCTGGAGGCCGTGGACAGCGCTGACCGTAGGGGTGGGCTGTGATGCGGTAGGCACGTGGCCGGGTAAACCGGGCGCCCGTTTGGTGTCACGGAACCCTGTACACATCGTTTGGGGCTGTGAGCGAAACTCCGGCCGGATCTCCTCATGGATGGAACCCGAATAGGCGATAAACCTGGACTAGAGAGTTGAGTGTTTAGGCAGGCCGTGGCCGACACTCACGTTGGGCTTCCGCTTGAAGGTTGCCGAGTACATGTCGTGTAAACGACGGTAAGTGGTGAGAGCGTGTGTGAAGAAGTACACCCCTGCAGGGTTAATATGATCTATTCGAATAGCCGTGTCCGTGGTAAAGGACTTCTGGGTTGCTTATATCAGTTCATAGACAAGTGAAAGTGGATACTCTAAAATACGCAAGATAAGCGTGAGTGCTATGGATGGCGTTCTCGTAGGGAGACGAGAGCGGTTCCATAGTGGTGTATTGGTTGGTGAATATGTGGACTCGTGTGCGCCACCTCAAAAGAGTTGCCTGCAGTCGTAGTTTAGGATAGCCACCGAGTCAAAGCTGGCTTGCTGCAGTTAAACCCCACCATCCCTTTGTTGATAATGATGCATATGTAGTTAGTTCTGATGTAAGTCTTGCTGGGTACATTTGTACTCACGTTTGCATATTTTATGTTTTGCAGAGAGACTTCAGTCTCATTAGTAGTTCCGCTTGGACTTCGACGTTTAGCTTGATACCTCAGCTACGATCTTGTGCCCTCGGCAGGATCTGATCGATAGTCAGGCTTCTCAGCCTTTTTCATTTATAGATGTCTGTACTCAGACATGATAGCCTCCGCTTGTGCTTTGACTTGTATGCTCTGATTGTTGGGTCGTGAGACCCATGTTTGTAATGTCTCGCTCCTCGGAGCCTATTGAATACATTACTTGAGTCGTAGAGTCATTTTGTGATGCCATGTTGTATTGCACATATCGAGCATATTGTGTGTATGTTATTGAAATGCTTGGTATGTGTGGGATCTGACCATCTAGTTGTTTATCTTTAGTAGCCTCTCTTACCGGGAAATGTCTCCTAGTGTTTCCACTGAGCCATGGTAGCTTGCTACTGCTCCGGAACACTTAGGCTGGCCGGCATGTGTCCTTCTTCGTTCCTGTGTCTGTCCCTTCGGGGAAATGTCACGCTTTGAGTACCGGAGTCCTGTTAGCCCGCTACAGCCCGGTTTACCGGAGTCCTGCTAGCCCAGTGCTACAGCCCGGACCCACTTGCTGATGACCGACACGTTCGAAGCTGGGTCATGGATGCCTGTCCCTGTAAGTCTGTGCCACTTTGGGTTTACGACTAGTCATGTCAGCCCGGGCTCTTTATCATATGGATGCTAGCGACACTATCATATACGTGAGCCAAAAGGCGCAAACGGTCCCGGGCAAAGGTAAGGCGACACCCGTGGGAACACCGTGCGTGAGGCCGCAAAGTGATATGAAGTGTTACCGGCTAGATCGATGTGACATCGAGTCGGGGTCCTGACACAATTTTGGGTCTGTTGGTGGCCAGTTGGCTACAGTTTGCTGATCACTGCCAATGATGCAGTTTTGATCTAGTTTGTTGGTTGCTTGCTGATCTAGTTTGATGCAGTTGCTGAACATTTGCACAAAATTTAGTTAACAACAACATCAGTAAAATTCAGTTAATTAACTGAAGAAGAGAAGAGAGAAAGTAGAGAGCAAGAGGAGTACTTGCATTAACTGAAACGTTTTACTTTAAACTTGCAAAATTGCAGTACTCCCTAAAACTACTGCAAGCAAGAACTACTGTTGGAGGGCACTACTGTAGGGATATTCTCTGGTCTACTGAAACTTGCACTACTACAATTTACTCCAGTGATACTATAGTTCTTTGCAAATTCTCTGCTCTACTCCACTATATGCACTTCAATACACTACTCCACTGCATGTTTAATCAGTTAACAGAAAAAGGTACAGAACAAGAAAATGTAAGAAAAGAAGAGAGCTTGTACTGGCAGTACATCATCAGGCAGTTCACCAGAGATTTTCAAGTTAGAAATACTCCCAGGGGTAGATGAAGAGAGAATATCATGAAGGAACAATTTAGTTTTAATTAATGGAAAAGTTGCATTTACTTGTAGTGAAAGGAACAATTTCAGGTAATTATTAATATTCAATAGCAGCAGAGGCAAGCAGTAGCAGTAGCAGTAGATGCCAACTTTTGATATGCATGCATGCATTCTTTGCTTGTTTATATTTATTCTTGTAAACTGAACATACTCATCTATCTATCTATCTATCTATCTACCTGCTTAAGTATGTATGTATGCGTTGTATTTTTATTTCCTTTGGAAACTAAAGTTTATTTCCTGGCTAGCTAGCATGATGGCTCATGGATCCCTCAGCTGCAGCTACAGTTGGAGCTCAATCTGATCTCATCTGAAATGAATCTATAAATACAGAGTGTAGTTAGTTACAGAGTAGCAGAAATAGTTGCTGGATGCAGTTACTTGCATGGGCCTGGCTGATGAAGAAAAACTTTATATATATTCATACTGATGTTGACTCTATAAATCATACTTATTGGACATGTTTTATGTGTTGATCCATCAATTGATCACATTGAGAAAGACCATCGTGTCTCCGACCATTTTACAAAGGTCATGTCTCCGACCATCGTGTCGTGATGAATTTGCAGGTACCCTGAGAGGCCCTTGAGTTTGCCGGAATGTTGATTAACTTCCGTTCCGGCAAATTCGGGTACTCCATATGTCCTATTTTCAGCAAAGGTCATGCTGAAATTTTCCGTGAATTTTAGCATGACTTTGCTAAAAATAGGACATATGGGGTACTTGCGACTAATGCATGGACCGGGGTATCTTAGTACTTAGTTAAGTAGGATCAAATGCCCCGCCATTCTTGCTGCATTAAACCATAGATGGAAATAGAGCCAAGTGATTAGTGCCAAGTGATTAGGCCCAACCTAGGGTGCCTCGGCTTAGGCTTTTAGGGTGCCTCGGCGTCGACAAACCCTAAATGATAAAAGCTTAGCTTTTAGGATGCCTCGGTGTCGACAAACCCTAAATGATGAGACCATGATCTTGTTCCTTGACAATAACCAACTTTTGGACCAAACTATTTTCCTATTTAGAGCAAAACATGGCCAACAACGATGAGGCCGGCGGTTCGGGCGGCAAGCAATTCTGGGAGCTGTCCCAAGAGATGGAGGAACAACCTCACCGCTATGAGGACGCCGCGGAAGACACCGATCTTGATTACACAACCCCTAGAGGCGTCGGGGATGACACCACTGATGGTGCCGCCGAGGATGCCACCACTGATGATGGCGGCGCACACACAGATGGCAGCCAACCGAAGAAGCAAAGGAAGGACCGGCGGCCGAATGCGTTCCGCACCCTCAAGGAGGAATTCACTCAAGTGGACTCCGACGGGAATCCAACGGAGCCCAAACATATAGTCAAGGGGTACTCGGTTCAGCTCGGGTGCATTCTCCGGAGAACCTTAGGCATAAGGACCGAGGGAATTTGCGCAACCTCCTCTTCACGAAGCTGCACGAACGATACAAGTTCCCTGCCGAATTTGAAAACACACGCCTCTCAGGGAATAAAGTGAACAATGCCGCCCTCACGAAGATGAGCACGACCCTGTCTACTTGGAGAAGCGCGGTGAAGATAATGATTGACAAAGGTGATAGTTATGAGAAGATCAAGGCGAAATATCCTTTGATGAGCAAAGATGACTACAAGGAGTTCAAGATAAAGTGCGAGAGCAGTGCAACCTCCGAATCAAGTCAGTGGGGGAAAGAAATGCGGGAGTTGAACTTAGGGGAACACAAACTCGGTCCCGGCGGTTACAGAGTGGCGGATCCTATATGGGACAAGGAGGACGCGGAGCGTGCTGAGCAAGGCCTACCGCCCTGCTTCGAGAAATACAGCGGTAACAAGCAGACCAGGAACTATGTCAGGGCCTAGTACAAGGAGGACCCGATAACAAAGGAGCTTACCTCGGATCCGAAGACCAGGGCGCTTGAGCTTGTTCTGGTAAGGAATACACCCCCGCGTAATTAGCTCCATATGGTTGCACTCTAATTAATCCCCAATATTTCTAAATGGTTCACGTTCCTTTCGCAGGACACTAAAAGCAGTAGCGTGGGGTCGTCTCAGAGCTCCCCTTTCGACACACCTTTAAATAGGGCATTGAACATAATGAAAAACAAGGATAAGCTCACTAAGCCGACGTCAGCTGGTCGTGTGGCCGGCAAAGGCTTGTCTACAAAATGGGGGTCATACTATACCGCTGGTGTGCGGAAGGAGAAAAAGAGCAGCTCGGAAAGCCAGACGCGCGAGGTTGAAGAACTCAAGGCACAAGTGGCGCGGATTCCGGAGCTTGTCCAAGAGCAAGTGGAACAACAACTGGGAACGAAGCTCAACGCCATGGTGCCTACATTGATTCATGGGCTGACGACGTGGATTGCGGGCAGCCAACAGGGGCCTCCCCCGGTTCCCAGCTTCACGGCTAGCAACTCGCACAGCGCACAGGCGGGGCCATTGGTGTCTTCGGCAGCGCCATTGGTGTCTCCGGCGGCGGCGCCATTGGTGTCTCCGGCGGAGGCGGTATTCGTGTCTCCGGCGCCGGCACGGGCATTGGAGCTTAATGAACCCGGGTGTACGCCGGCCGGCACCTCGCCAGCAAGCACCCCCTCCGTCAGTTGCACGCCCGCTGTTGGCGGTGCCTCGACATTAGCCGAGCTCGATGGCATCACGGTAACTAAGCCTCTCGGCCGATGACTTCATCTCCTTTCCTTTGACTGGGCACCCCTGACGCCCTGTACATGTTTTTGTAGGGCACCGCCGACGTTCCTTGCACTCTTCTGCACTTCATGGGCGCCGAGTTGGAGGATGTCGCCAAGGGCAGAATCGTTCAACCGGGCAACCCCATGTTACACGGTAATCCGATGCCACCCATAGTGTATAGGGTTGAAGTGGTTCGGGTGCTGCCAGGCTGCGACGAGCTGTTACCTTCGATTCGACCCGCTGGGGCCGACGAAGAAGATGAGATGACCCTCAGCGCCTGCGTAAACTAGCCCCTGCTTTGGCCAAAGAGCCAGATTCGTTTGGGGGCGGGGGACACCACCCCACAGACAAGACCTCCAGTCGTGCCGGCGCCAAGCCATGGCAAGAACGCTGCAACGCTACCGGACCTGCCGGACATCCCTATGGCAGAGGATGTGGACAGCCCTATGGCACAGGATCCGGACAGCGACGACAACGATGATGGTACATTTACCAAAGTTAATAAGTACTTTGCCGAACATGGGTACACTGATGAGTTCTGCGGGCCTCTTTCTCAAGAACCCAACCAAGACGACCACGATCTAGCTAGTACGACGGAGAAATCCAATTGCAACAGGCGTCGTCTGGCGTTCAGTTCTTAGGACACGCCTCCAATTCCCGCCTTCACCGAGCCTCAGATAGCCGAGGTGCGAAATATTATCAGCCCCAACACGCTCAAGAAGGCGGTCTGTGAGCAGAACTCGGTCCCATTACAGGAGATCAAGAAGAAGGGACGGAAGCGAAAGACTAACAAGGGCGCCGGTGCGAGCCAGCCGGCACCGAGTTTGATCCGTGCTCAGGACGGGCCACCTTCACCTAAGGATATCCCGAGGAGGGTGCATGTGGCGGGTAGGGCGATGCTACCGCCAAATATGCTGAATGCTGCAACCTGTGCTATGCGGAGTCTACACGACAGTGTTCTTTCTTTGAAGAAGCGGCATCTCACAGAGAATGATGTGGCATACCCGGTTTTCGTGGCCAAGGTGCCAGAGGGCAAGGGCTTTGTGGATGGCGACATCGGGGGTATGATCGTCCTGCGGTTTGATGACATCTTTGCTATGTTTAACCTTCATCCGCTGCACTTCACCTTCGTTCGGCTGTTTTCGCTGAGTATGGAGATGCGGATCTTTAGAGACAAGACCCCGGACATCGTGATAGTCGACCCCTTCTACATGCGTGCCAAGCACTTGAGCAGCGCTGGGGACCGCCAAGTTGCAAGTTCACACCTCGAAGGCGTCATTCTGGCAAACCCAGATAAGGATAACTTCCTTGTGGCTTACTTTCCCGAGTAAGTCATCCCTTAACCACCCCGTAACATATGATTTCTTAGATTTCGATCGTTCTTTTTTTTCTAATATTCCTTGTTCTGTGCAGTGACACACATTGCACACTCATCCTCTTAAGCCCGAAATATTCCATGGCCACGTATTTCGACCCAAACTGTAACTCCAAGATAGACTACACAAATGTCAAGAAAGTTCTTGATGATGTTCTCCCCGGCTACGCCAAATCTGGAGGCACCTTCACCAGGGCAGTTCATAAGTACGGCAAGCACACCTTCTCACACAATACGAAGTTCTGCTGCGTCAAGCAGCCGCCTGGCGGTCAGAAGGATGCCTACTATGCCCTCCATCACATGCAGGCGATCGTAAGGGACCATCATCACCTTCTGCTACCAGATAATCTCAAAGATTGGGCCACGAGCTTGTCGCAATCCAGGACGCGGACCTCAGACAAGAATTCTTTCGCATCCAGTCGGAGTTTGCGGACTTCATCCATCAAGATGTCCTTCATACCTCGGGGCAGTTCTTCCTCAGATATCAACCGTCCAACAGTGAGATAGATGGAATGCTACAAATGCAGGGTGACAACGACCGCGATTTCATGACCATCACGACAGACGACGGCTTCATCCACGCTCCTGTCCGATGAGTCAAGTCGAAAGTAGTGATGTGTAGTTCTAAAACTTTGATTGGATCATGTTGTAATTAAACTTTAATGAATTCGTATATCTCTTTGGTTTGGACAGTCGTTCAACTTAGATGTAATCGATGCTATTTATTAGTAGGACCATCAATCGTGCTATTAATGGCTTGCTTTTCTCTTCCGATCCTTTTGTTGCATACTTACATATTGCTTATGTATTGTCTGTTGTTTGCCTTGTGCATAGAGATGTCGTCGTATGTCATGTACAAGGGTAAGGTTCCCGGAGTCTACGACGACTGGGAGGAGTGTCGGAGACAGGTTTACCGTTTCAGCGGTAACAGTTAGAAAGGGTACACCACTAGGGCGGAGGCCGAATCTAGATATGCCCGCTATCTAGCGGGAGAGAGGAGGGAGCGTTGGAGGAACCGGATGAAGACCAGTTTGATCGCGATGATGCTCATCGTGATGACCACAACTCTCTTTTATGTGACGGTAGTTTAGTTGATCGATATCGACTTGTAATGTGAAGACAAACTCGATACTCGCGGTCTTGAGACTTGTAATGTTTTATCTTTGTTCGGTCTTTTGAATTCGGAGACTAATATGATGAATTGTATTCGGAGACTAATCTTCTATTGCATTCGATGAACCTGATGTTGCTGTGTACTGCTGTCTATATTCTGTCCAATAATATATTTTGTAACCTATGCAAAAATCAGAAAAGCAAAAAAAAACCCAAATATTCATACTAATGGCGCATCAAGGCAGAGTGCGCCATTAGTATGCCAAAGGATACTAATGGCGCATAAGGCAGAGTGTGCCATTAGTGTGACAAAGCACATGGTTACATATGGCCCCCGGGAGGTATACTAATGGCGCATGGAGTTACATACTAATGGCGCACTGCCAGGTGCACCATTAGTATACCAGATACTAATGGCGCACCAGTGGTGCGCCATTAGTAAAAAATTCTAATGGCGTGCTACTAATGGCGCACCGGTAGTGCACCATTAGTAGGCAAAACCGGTGCACCATTAGTATGCCTTTTCCTAGTAGTGGATGCTACTGGGCCTAGTTCGGATAGGTCGTAACGGGCCCTGGGTTTAGCGGGTTGTAAATGGGCTATATGCGAAAAGGCCGTTAGCAGGCTTTCCGTGGGCCGGCCCGCCACCTTTTGACCAAGTCAAACGGGCTGGCCTTTTCACAAGAATGGGCCTCTGCTGGGCCATGCCACATGTCGACGTATCATAGGCGCCTTTGGTCCGATGAGTGGATGACATCTGTCCTAACAGTGATCCGACACGTGTTTCCTCCAGCCAATGAGGATTTAACACATGGAAATGTCCCCATTGGTCCGGGCTATTAACGGGTTATCGGATCTAGAACTGGACCCAATAGCTTAACGACGTTCCGTTATGGTGGATGCCACGTGCCGGTCACCCTTGACGAAAGCACTTATGTGACGCACAATTTATCGTCATGGAAGTGGACACTTCCATGATGATAATTTTGGTAATGTCATGGAACACTTCTACGACAGCACACGTATGACTATCTTGATTCTGTCATAAAATCGTCATGGATGTACATGCATGAAAAAAACGCGACCTACTGTGACAAACATGTATCATCACGGAAGTGTATTTTTTTGTAGTGCTTGTAATGGCCCGTGAATGACTTTAACGCACGGGCGGGTAACCGCGAATTCACTCTTCCCACCACGCCCTTATCCTCAGCCATGTATGTTGCATGCATTGAGTGGACACTACTAGGAAAACCCTTACCAGTAGCGCTGGTTATTTGGCTATTAGTAGCGCGGGTAGGCGCACTACTGCTTCGGCACTACAGCTATTTTTTAGCAGTAGCGCTTGTTTGAACCAGCGCTACTGCTATCTGTATCTAGCAGTAGCATGCCTCTGCCCATCGCTACTGCTAATGCTAGTAGCGTGGCCCAACAAACAAACACTAGTGGTAAGCAGCGCTACTACTACTCCAATACCCCACGCTACTGCTAGTATTTTCTTTTTTTCTGTTGCTGTATTCATATTTTTACATGTTTTATATAGTTAAAACATACACATACACTAGAACTATATGAAAAAGGAATGTCTAATCATCATCATCGAAGTGGTACAACATAGTCTCATCATATCAACATAGTCTCAACACAAATGATGTCGATCTCATCATCATCTCGAAATAGCGATACAAGTTATAATGATGACATGTATCTTACATTGTCACCATAGACACATGTTTCGTCATCTACCTAACCTAAGACATACACGATAAGAGCGATCACGATGATCAAAAGCGGTATTATGTAGTAGTTTTTGTACCGTCGCTGGTTCTGAATCCCCTGGTTTGCTATGAATCTCAAGAAGCCAGAGACATGGGCCTGACACTCTGTCCACTCATCATACACACCCGGAACATGCCCTAAATACACGGCATACCACTTCCTCGCCATTGTTGATCTATATACCTATCAGAGATGCACATATATATACGATGAAGCAAATTCAACAAAACAGTTATGAAATAGAAGCAACATATGTAGTAGACATAGTTAACAAATTTTATCATACAGAAAGTAATTAACTAGAGTGCGGCACCATACATCTAATAGTTTCGTCGTACTGAGAGATTCGAAGTTTCGTTGTACAGAAAGTAACAAGTAACTAAACATACACATTGTTTTTAAGCAGTGCACTCTTCCCATCTGTCCATATCCGGGAGGACAGACCGAAGCTTAGTGAAAGGCGTCATGTCCTGACGCTGTAGGGCAATGCGGGTTTGGACGTCAGCTCGCGATATTGGGCCGACGTAGAACATCCCATTCTCTTCGAGGACATCTTTGATGATGATGGACGTAATTTCCTGTTGGATCCGATAGAAATCATTTCGAAGTCGATTATGCGGCACGGCTCCAAAGGCTTCGGCCCATGTTTGGATATGGGTATCGGATGAAGATTTCATGCAATGTGATTGCACATCCCTTCTGTACTCCATCATTAGATGGATGACGTAGAATCCATCATTATCACTTCTTGCCGGTTGCTGGATGCAATAGAAGTCAGTCTTGTGGGTGAAACAAAGCCCAGCCTTATTTTTTTTGTGTTGGATGCACTAGTAGAAAACAGGGCTTTCGTCCAGGCCAGTTTAGCCCATTAGTCCCGGTTCAATCCAGAACCGGGACTAATGTGAGCATTTATCCCGGTTCGTGCGGCTAAGGCATTAGTCCCGGTTCACCTGTGCCCTTTAGTCCCGGTTTGTGCCTCAAACCGAGACTAAAGGGTGCGTTGCCCATTAGTCCCGGTTGGTGCCTCAAACCGGGACAAAAGAGTAGACCTTTAGTCCCGGTTTGAGGCACGAACTGGGACTAATGGGGTTGAGACCTTTAGTCCCGGTTCGTGCCACGAACCGGTACTAAAGGTCTCATTTTCAAACTCTACCCCCCCCCTGTGGATCGCCTTTTCAAATTTAAAAAAAATAAAAGAAAATGATGGAAATGTCAAAAAAATAAAAGAAAATAAGTTTCCCATGCGATATGTGGTCTAGTTGTTGGGAAAATTTGCAAATGTGAATTTCGACTTTATTTTCAAAATCTCTTGAGAATTTGTAAAAATGGGCATAACTTTTGCATACTAACTCGGATGAAACAGTTTTTTATATGAAAAATCATCTACTCGAAAAGTTACATCCAAATTTAACGGGGGATACCCCGTTAAACATTTTCAAAATCCTCAAAAACCTAACAGAAAAAAAGTTACGGGGCTTTTAATATCTAGAGTGGAAAAAATCAAAAAAAAATTCAAATTGTGGTCAAACAATGGTCAAACAATGGTCAAACCATGGTCAAACTAATTATTCTAGAATATTAGTGTTACTAAATAATTTGTTCAGTTATTTTGAATTTTTGTCAAATCTGGTCAACCTGTGGTCAAACTATGGTCAAACAATGGTCAAACTATGGTCAAAACATGGTCAAACCATGGTCAAACTAATTATTCTAGAATATTAGTGTTACTAAATAATTTGTTCAGTTATTTTAATTTTGGTCAAATCTGGTCAAACTGTGGTCAAACTGTGGTCAAACTATGGTCAAACCATGGTCAAACTAAATATTCAAAATAAATAGTTTTTTCTAAATAATTATTGTTTTTGAAAACAATAGTTTGAAACTCAAACAGTGAAATGTGTCAATTCATGCTCAAGCAAAATTCCAGAGGGTTAATAGGATTGACATCTTACTATTGTCAGGAAAACAACAAGTGCAAACTTGGAAACGAGGGAGAATAGAACCTGGAAGTTAAGCGTGCTCAGGCTGGGGGAGTGGGAGGATGGGTGACCATTCAGGAAGTTAGGTGATTTGGAATGATGAGGGTGATTAGAGAAGAGGATAAATTGAGCAGTGATGAGGGGTGCTGATTAGAGATTCACTAATGAGGGGTTAAAATAATTCAGAAATTTGAAAATAAAAAATTTCAAAAAAAAAAAATTCAAAAAAAAAAATCATAAAATTTCCATTAGTCCCGGTTGGTGTTACCAACCGGGACTAAAGGTGGATTGTTAAAGGCTCCACGTGGTCGCGGCCTTTAGTCCCGGTTCTGGATTGAACCGGGACTAAAGGGGGGAGGCATTAGTACCGACCCTTTAGTCCCGGTTCACCAACCGGGACTAAAGGCCCTTACCAACCGGGACAATAGGCCCTTTTTCTACTAGCGATGTAGCCACCCCGCATGCTGAAGCCCAGCATAGCTCTGTCCAGAACATACTTTATGTGTGTGTAATCTTTCTTCTGTATGTTCTTCGATGGGTCCAAATATAGAGTGCGGGAGTAACGCGGGTAAAGAACAATGAGAACGGCATGACACCCCCCGCTGTGCAAAATACACAATCAAGTTTAGCCTCCATGCGTGCAAAGTAACTATTGAAATGCACGAAAGGATTTATGTGTTATAGTGCTATCCGCAGATGACTTACCTGGGATGATAAGGTAGGAGAATCGTTTCTTTGTCATTATTGTTAACCAAGAATTCTTTGATGTACTGACTCGCATACTGACGGTTGGCATCGTTGACTGACAAGAAGCCCTCATGCATGTACTATGGGTCCGCAACCGCAAGACCGGTGACTTGCTCTCTCCTGACGATGTAGTTCACGTGCAGCGCATACAGGTGGACGAACATAAAATTGAGTGTCCTCATTTGAAACATCTGGAAGATGTAATCAAACCTCAGGAAGAAGAGGTCCGCAGGGCATGTGTGGACATACATCTTGCAACTGCTCGGCACATGAACCATATAAAGTGGGTATCCTGGATCATCCGAGGCGAGGAGGCTTCTCTCTGTCGAAAGCACATGGTCATGGAGTCTCCTAAGATCCCTTCTATGGCAGCTAGTGCATTCGCCGGTACCATTGGCTCTCCTGTGACATGGATTAATGGCGCATGTTTCATCGGTACATGGTCAACCTTGGTCGAAGGCTGCTTCCTGCTAGAACAAACATTGCCAGCTTTATTGGATTTTCTTGCCGCCGGTCTCTTCCTCTGCTTCTTCTTGGTGGGCTGAGGTGCTGGTGGGTCTGTCAGACCCTCCCTGAGAACCACCCCTAGTGTTGTCGGGCTCTGCATTGGACGACTCTGGCTAAGTAGTTGAGCTTGGGTGGAGTTGGCATCTGGAGGCGTATCCTGCGAGGATTGCATGAACAAAGACTTCTTGCACTCCCGAGGACGTTCCGGCTCTGGTACATGCATCTCATATTCATATGGTTGACTCATTATTACTTCGTTGTCAAAGGCAATATTGAAATACTGGTTAGGGTCATTGTCGACATCCTCCATGTCATGATCCCTATTCTCTTCCATGGGGCAGATGGCATCATCTGCCGGCGGAACGATTGGCCCTCCTTCCTCATGTCTCTCGATATCAACAAGCAGCACAGACGATGGTTGTACTTGTGTAGGTGGTGTTGTGTTCATACCTTCATGAGGTCCCGTTGGTGTGCTCCCGGCCACCTCGACACGAAGAAGATTTTTCGGCCATAGGATCGGCCAATTTTTGCATTGGCCAAGCTGCGTGGGGGTCTCATCATCCTCTCCATCGATTTGTATCGGACGAGGGAGACCCTCGTAGCCCGCTTTCACACTTGCCATGGAGACCCTTAAGGCATTATCAGGCAGCTGCCGGCGGTGAAACAATTGATCCTTAAGCTTCAATATAGTACCCTTCCCCACATCCAATAACCCGTCCTTCATGTTGTAAAGGAGGGTGCATGGAGTGGAGTCGGCCTACAAAGACATATACGTGCGGCGTCAGAGATCCAAAAAGAATGGCAACTGATGATTAATTAATTAGTTGAGTTGATGAAGGTGCGACGACGCGTATTTACCGTGAGGTCGTCGAGCTCAGCCAATGTCGACGGCCCAACATTCAAGCCAGAGATGAAGCTGAGGGCTGCTGTGAGAGCTGGGCGCAAGGGCAGGTGCTGGAGGAGGTGCGGGTTCGGTTGCCATACTAGGTACGGGTATGGGTGCGATGTTCATTGATTTGCTCCCGGTGAAGCTGGGCATGGGAAATTCACTTGGTGGCACATCTGGATTTTGTTGCACCCATGTGACCACTATTGGAATCAAGGTTGTAAAGGCATCCAGAAAATCAGATCTACAGGTAGGGATTATCTCAGCTTTGGTCTCAGCTTTTGCTTTCTCCATCGCCCGCGCCACCTTCTCGTCGATAGTCACTTGACTGAACTTCTTTCTCTGTCTTTTGGCCTCGGGGTCCTTGCTATAATAGTACTTCCAAGTGGCCCCATCCCCGTCACCATGCACACGTCCATATTGCGGCTGCTGGCTGGGCGGGTGTCCCATTATTATGTTCATGGCCCAGTTGAAAGGAGTGTCCCACTTGTACTTCGCCGACGACTGATTCGACTGAGTCGACGAGTCACTCTCGGCCGCCGCAAGCTTGTGTTGCTCACTCTGCAAAATGGACCGTGAATCATTTACGAATGCGACTAGAATGTAGTAGACTTCGTTGATCAGAACCTAATATGTAAGGTGGTAAAAGGATAATTACTAGTATTCTTAAGAATTTCCTAGTCGGCCCGTCGGTGAAAAAAATCTTTTTCTTGGGGTCCCACGAGAATCGGGACCTGATGAAGTCGTGTTCCTGCTCGTCGGTGAACTCAGCCAATGGGTCTGGCATCCCCTGACGTTCACGTTCTGCGTCCTCCTGAGCCCACACGGGCCACTTTCCCGTGTAACCATGACTTCCAAGGCGGTGGTTCCCCATGTTCTTTGACTGCAGCTGCTTGCCTCTCTCCGACCTGGCCTTGGCAACTTCTTCATTGCAAGTCTCCTTGAACTTTTCAAAGTCCTCTATCGTAATTTTTGGATTGTCTGCAACAATCTCGGCGTTGGTTTCATGGTCTACTTGATTCGCCTTTTTCCCCCTAGTTTTCCAAGCGCTCAATGCGCTGCTGAACTTCCCTAGGGCTTTGTTGTTGATTTTTTTCATGGCATGATCATCCCATGGGTCGACTTCGTCATTACGACCGGGGAACAGAATCTTGCGTGCAACCTAGTTAGAAGCAGCTTCTTCAACTGATCATTCTTCCGTATTTTTGTGGTGTTGATGTTAGCGGTATCCCGTAGGTTGCATGCTAGTTGGTTGCCGTAGCACGCTGCCACTTCTCGCGGCTCTATTGGCTCGAACACGTCAGGGTGCACCACCGTGACCACCAGTCTTCCGGTGCCAAGCTCATTTCGGTGTCGTGTCCTCGTTTCCTTCTTTCCTTCACTGGCTTGGGAGGTCCCACCTTCCGTGCTATAGTTAGGAACATCATCAGCGCCAGTCTCAGTGCCGGTGTCGTTGGTGGCATCCGTGTCGGCGCCGGCGCCACCATCGTCGTCATCCGTCGGACACCCAGCTTCCTGTCTCTCCTGATCCGCCAAAAAGTGTGCTCGACCTAATTGGGAGTGAGAACCTCCGGCCTCATCGGTGTCGGTCATGTTTCCTAGGGTTAATGTCATAGTCGTTTAATTATCGAGCTTTATATTATAAAGTGAATAATGACAAAAAAAGTGACCTTTGTTTTGCCAGAAATGTCGTTTCATTCCCGTCGCGACAAATCTCAAGCACTCGATATGTCCAACTTTCTAGCACAAGTCATTTCGAAATTCACGGGAAATTTCGGCATGACCTTTGCTAGAAAGTGCACATATAGAGCGCCTGAAATTTGCCGGAATGGATATGAATCAACATTTTCGGCAAAACATAGGTACTCGCAATCGGGAAATGAATCAACAACCAAATTTATCGCTATCGTGGTAGCAATAGAGCAGTCATAATCAAAGCAGCATGATCATCCACACTTGTCTTTGGCCAATCTAGGTACCACACAGCCACTAGTTATGTCACTCTCATGGACAATGCAAGTAAACTTCAAGTCATAAACAAACCTAGTTTGAGGAGTTAGAGTCACTTGAACTGTACAAATCTACAAATATAACACTAATGTACTTCCTTTGTGGCTTTATGAGCATTCCTTAAGAGGATTTAACTATAGCATTTCTTAATTAAGAGGAACATAGCAAGTGTAATGAAGCAAAATGAAGCAAGTGTAGAAGATGCAATATGTACAGAAGATGCAATATTGATGATGATGGCATCTAGATTTTGAGGTAGCGGGGGGCGGGGGAGGGATGCACCTTGCTGCCAGAGGAGCCAAGCACCTTGCGTCCAGCGTCCTTCTCCTCCTTGCTGATCACCTTGCTTCCGGAGGAGCCAAACCTGGTGCAGAGAACACATACGACCAGTAAGAGAGAGAGAGAGAGAGAGAGAGAGAGAGAGAGGGGAGGGGCGCCGGCCGGTGGACGGCCTAGTCGGGGGACGGGCGCCGGTCGGTGGAGGGGAGAACTCGGCGGAGAGGGGCGTCACGGGGGGAGGGGTCGGGCCGGCGGGTGGACCTATGGGGATGGGGCGGCAAGGGGGGAGGGAGTGTCATGGCATCGCGCGTCAACGGTGGCGTGGGCAGGCGCGGTGTTAGGGTCTGGTGCAGCGTCGGCGGCGGGGGAGGGGCGCCACAGAGAAAGGGGATCGATCGGATCGAGCAAGAGTGAGACAGAGGAAAGAGGTGGGTGGAGTTGCTCTGTATATGCAACTTAGCTATAGCGCGTCTTGGCAAAACGCGCTATAGCTAACTTAGCTATAGCGCTGCTCTAGCAAAAACGCGCTACTGCTAACTTTTTCTTTTCATATTTTTCTTTTTGTTTTTTTATTTTTCTTTTTCTTAGCTATAGCGCTGCCCTAGCAACAATGCGCTACTGCTAACTTTTTCTTCTTCTTTTTGTATTTTTCTTTTTCTTTTTCATATTCCACAAACTTCCTTCTTTTTTATTTTATTTTTATTTATCTTTTTACTTTTATTATTCTTTTCCTTTTTCTTTTTCTTTTTCTTTTTCTTGTTCTTTTTTATATTCCACAAACTCAGGGGTTTAATTTGGTCTGTCGTTTGAGCAATACCATTGTTACCATCCAAATAATAATTAGTATAATATATATCTTACATCATTTGACCGCTATCGGCAGTATACAAAATAGCTAGACACACACAAACTTTGGGATTAGTTTGTCAGCTTGGGCGACGACGACGCTTCAAACTGATCTTCTTCCCTCTTTTGTTCGTTGTCGAATAATTGAGCCCATGGTCGTGAGTTTTCCTTCTCCAGGGATTACGATCTTTCGTAGGTAATGTAGTCTTCATTCTTCTTTTGACATATGTTTCATCGTCATCAGCATCATCTTCCCTCATCGAATCACCGTACTGGTCATAGTCTTCCTCGTTGGCGACTCCATCCATTTCGGCGATGCTCCTTTTGCTTCTCCTCACGATAACACGGCTGGGATTGATCGGATCAGTTATGAAGAAACATTGTGTCACGTGTCTCGCGTGTACCCATGTCTCATTTTTGGTGATGGCATTGACGGTACCGCTATCATCGGAGTCGGGTATACACATGGTAGTGAAATGTCGGTTTTCTTTGTGTACATTTTTAGCCCATATGACACGGAACATCGTCGCGTTATGCTCTCCAGAGTAGTTAAGCTCCCATATCTCTTTGACCCTTCCGTAATATCTTTCAATTACATTCCCGGTCATGGCTTCCATCGTCACCCCTGAGTTTTGGTCATCACTGTTTTTATCTTTCTCCTCCGTGTAGAACGTGTATTCGTTGAGATCTTATGCTTGATAAGTCGCGAGGTTGGTCGAGGGGCCATGTGCTAAGGCGTATATGAGTGTTCCGTTCGGACAACCCTCATCCGGGGGATTAGCCAGAACTCGCTCTTTGAACCAACACAAGAAAGTGGAGTTGTGCTCTCTAATAACTTCAGCGTCCGTCCTGTGCACCCCACGGTCACGGTACTTCTTTGCGATGGTCTCTTTGTGCAGTGTCACGAAATATTCTAGTACATCTAGGTGTTGTAGCACTACTAAGTTTGCCCTGTCAAGGTCGTTTTGTCGGGCCGAGCGTAAAACATTCACATCCCTATGACCGTTGATGTGACCTTCGCCTTCGAGCCTTCCATAGTGCTTGTTGACGGGCAAACCAACAACAGAGTTGTTGGTGTCAAAACCGGCGGATCTCGGGTAGGGGGTCCCGAACTGTGCGTCTAGGCGGATGGTAACAGGAGACAAGGGACACGATGTTTTCCCAGGTTCGGGCCCTCTTGATGGAGGTAAAACCCTACGTCCTGCTTGATTTATATTGATGATGTGGGTATTACAAGAGTAGATGTACCACGAGATCAAGGAGGCTAAACCCTAGATGCTAGCCTATGGTATGATTGTTGTTCGTCCTACGGACTAAAACCATCCGGTTTATATATACATCGGAGAGGGCTAGGGTTACACAGAGTTGGTTACAATGGTAGGAGATCTACATATCCGTATCGCCAAGCTTGCCTTCCACGCCAAGGGAAGTCCCATCCGGACACAGGACAAAGTCTTCAATCATGTATCTTCATAGTCTTGGAGTCCGGCCGATGATGATAGTTCAGCTATCCAGACACCCCCTAGTCCAGGACTCCCTCAGCAGCCCCCGAACCAGGCTTCAATGACGACGAGTCCGGCGCGTATATTGTCTTCGGCGTTTGCAAGGCGGGTTCTCCTCCATATTCCATGTGTTTGCCGAATAGTGTCTGGTTTCCTTATAAATGTTGCGCTCCTTGGCTTCTACGTCCAGTAATGGCCCTCTTCCACGTGTCGTATGAATGCGAAAAGCCAGGGTATTTTTACGTTTTACCCCCTAGCTGCGCAAATAAGCTACCTATAAGAGAGGCGAGGACCCAGATCCGAATCACACCATCCTCCTTCCGCAAGTACTCATCGAAGCGCATCTGACAAAAATCCATTCCAACATGGACAGTCGACGTGGCTCCTCCTCTTGCGCTCCCAGACCTCAGCCAGGAGATTGGAGGAGATGTTCAGTCCCGCATAGCGAGTTAGTGACGCTCCAAGCAGAGGGATACCTTCCCCCGGCCTTTATGGTTCCGGTTCGAGCCGGACTGGCCACCTACAAGGGTGGGAAGCAAGCGCAGAGCATCCCCAATTCCTCCAAAGGAGAGCGGGCATGCTTCGTCCCCTACCTAATAAGGGCACTCGGATTTCCCATACATCCGTTTCTCCGGGGGCTCCTAGAGTTCTATGGACTCCAACTTCACCACCTGACTCCTGCCTCCATCTTGCACATCACGGGCTTTGTAGCTCTTTGCGAGCTGTTCTTGGGCATCGAGCCCCATTTTGCGCCGTGGAAGAGATTGTTTTGCCTCGTACCCCGTTCTCACGAGGGGTCGATATATCAAGTGGGCGGAGCCGAAATATGGCGCATCTCCGGGACCGGATATCTATCCGGAACCCTGAAGAAGGCGTCCGAAGACTGGCCTTCGGATTGGTTCTATGTGGAAGACGCCCCGCTGTCGGATCCAGTATGGATCGGCCTCCCGGAGTTTAGCAATGCTCCTCTGAAGAAACGCCTGAGTTGGCGCCCACGGAGCCCTCAACGAGAAGATGATAGGAGCGTCCAATATCTGATGGGCCGGATAAGGTTACTGGCCCATTGCGGATTGACCATGATTGGAGTCATGGCCACATGCATTATGCGAGGGGTGCAGCCGCTCCAATATAGGGGCCACCCCATGCGGGATTTCAACAGGGAGAATGACGCCACACGTCATGGCCGCAAAGGGCCGGGATCGACCGCTGATCTGGTGAAGATCCTGTCCGACTTGTACAAGGGGGAGAAGGAGGACTTCCTCCGCACGAGTCTATTGAATGGATTCTCCATGAATAACCCTCGGAGCTGGGTAAGAGGATGTTTATATATCCGATCCACGCTTTCAAAGTTAAGTGTCTTACTTTATGATTTTGACGCAGGAACTGCGCCGGGATGTGGAGGGCGTACAAAGCCAGACTCCACAACCCGAGGATCCGGGAAGATCCCTTGATCCGGCCTCCGGAGAGGATCCGGACATAAAGGTGGAACTGATTGACGGGGTGTTCCAACAACTCAGCATAGACAATGCTCTAGTCGCCATTACGGCTGACTACCCCGGTTTATCTCCGGCTTCCCAGGTGAGTACGACCGAAGTCCTGACACCATTAGTTTTTGAATGCTTATTTCTGACCACCGTATACCAACGGCGCTTCGCAGGAGGTGCCTTTACGGCGGGAAGCCGAGCCCGCGGCGACTGACCAACCAGGGTCAGTGCGGCCCAGCAGGCAGAAGAGGAGTGCGGCACAAATCGAAACGTCACCGCAAAGGTATAGCGCACCGTTGTCTATAAAGGAAAGACTCTTGGGAGGTATATTAATGCTCATGATTCTTCCAGGAGAAAGAGTGCTTGTCGGACTGTGCCCGGAGAGGTTGCCAACCAAGCCTCTGCCAGCCAGGCTCCAACACCTGGTCCGGAGGGGGAGGTGAGCACAAGGCGCGAGCCGGATGCTCCTCCAATTGAGGATGCCGACAGGCTGTCCGCCACCAGGTCTGAGGTGGAGAGCGCCATGAATCACAGGCACCACCGGACAGTTCTTCGTGACGCGTGTTTCTCCCCAGAGGCGTTGAATGCCTTTAATGCAGGAGACGCGCACCCCCGTGCTGCTCAAGATGGTTTAACCAGAGCCACGGAGCAGTATGTGGAAGACATACGGGTGAGGAATTTTAATAGTTATATATGCCAGTAGCCCCCGAGACTTAAAATAGTTAAACTAACTGATTTAAGGATCATTTGTTATGCAGGATCTTACGGAGAAGAATACCCACCTGTCCCAGGAGCTTCAAGAATGCAAGGCCCAACTTGAGGCCGCACTAGCCGCCGCGGGGGGAGCCACAGAGACCCCCTCTGGTAATACATATTTCGAAAAGATAAGTAGTTTATGAAGTGCGGCGTGTGCGTTTAGTCTGACAATAATATTGTAGAGGTTGCCGGACTAGATCCGGACAAGCAACATCTGCTGCGCCAGCTGAAGGCCGGCGAGAAGGTGATTATGAGGGTGCAGCAGGAGAGTAACAAACTCCAGGATGCCAACACCTAGCTGGGCAAAGAACTAAAAGATGTTCAGGTTCAGCTGTCTAACTCCGTAAAGGAGAATCGGCGGCTTCGTCGCGGCATTTACAGTAAGTGCTTGAGCAAACACTTTTGAAAAGAAGAGTTCGGCGAGGAAGTCGATTGACAGAAATGTGTCTGTAGGTGTGCTCACGGGTCGTCCAGCAAAGGAAATGCCTGGTTCCATGAGTGACCTTCTTCCCGAGCTGCTCAACTGCACGAACATGTCCGGTAGGCGATGAGCGGCGTCGTTCAGGCCTTATGGCCGTCTGTCTCCCTACCCGAGGGTCTTGGTGGGCTTGCTGAGAAGCTTCAGGGAGTAAGGCAGCGCTTCCGTCTGTGGAAGATATCGGCCTGCCGTCAAGGCGCCAGGGAGGCCTGGGCCATGGTGCAGACGCGGTACACGAAGGATGATCCAAACCACATGGCCGAGGTCGGACCTGTGGGGCCCGATGGGAAGGAGATCCCTGTGAGCCTGAGGTACGGCCATGTAGAGTTGGCCGCGAAATATTCCCAACGGGACTGTAAACTAGACAACCTGTTAGATGGGATTGAAGAGGAGTACAATCAGTCAGTTTGACGATGTAATTTAAAATGACATGTAAAATGCCTTCTAGCCGGATTGTAGATCGTTTGTCTTTCGGACCTTTTCGCTTCAACCTCGGGACCCAACAGTCCGGAGAGTGTCCGAATGCCCTCACGGTTATACAAAAACCGGGGCATGCATGGAGACCAGGCGTAGGGGTCATAAGTGCTTTATCATACAAGTCCCAACTAGCTATGTTATATTACCTGGTTAGTAAGAAACATCTTCCAGGGAGAATAGTTCCGTTAGGGGTTCCTTTCCCTGGGAGGCATGCCCTGAAGTGCATGTCCGGACTGCGAAAAGAGCAGAAAAAGCATCTGGGGGCAGATAAATAAATAAGTAATAAATCATCTTTCAAGTCAATGACCGAATATTCCCTTAAGAACGCTAGCCTTCGGCTTCACCCAATCTGAGGTACACATTCGGCTGACCCGGCAGTAACAATCACAGAGGTGCTCCCTTTACCTCCTAGCCGAACAATCGGGAACGTAGGAGTAAGCACAGGAGCCACACAACTGTCAGAACCCCGATCCTGAGTCACACCGATCTAGCATGTAACACATCATATCACTTTGCGGCCTCACACACGGTATTCCCACGGGTGCCACCTTACCTGGCACGGGACCGTTTGCGCCTTTTGCTCACATATATGATAGTGCCGCTAGCATCCATATGACAAAGAACCCGGGCTGACATGGCTAGTCGTGAACCCGAAGTGGCACTAACTTACAGGGACAGGCATACATGACCCAGCAACGAACGTGTCGGTCATCAGTGAGTGAATCCGGGTTGTAGCAACTGGGCTAGCAGGACTCCGGTAAACCGGGCTGTAGCAGGCTAACAGGACTCCGGTAGACACCGCGTGACATTTCGCCGAAGGGACCGATACAGGAACGAAGAAGGACACATGCCGGCCAGTCTAAGTGTTCCGGAGCAGTAGCAAGCTACCAAGGCTTAGTGGAAGCACTAGGAGACATTTCCCAGTAAGAGAGGCTACCAAGGATAAACAACTAGATAGTCAGACCCCACACATACCAAGCATTTCAATAACATACACACAATATGCTCGATATGTGCAAATACAACATGGCATCACAACATGACCCTACAACTCAAGTATTTTTTTCAATAGGATCCGAGGAGCGAGATATTACAAGCATGAGTCTCATGACCCAACATTCAGAGCAAACAAGTCAAGCACAAGCGGAAGCTTAACATGTCTGAGTACAGACATCTACAAAAGAAAAAGGCTGAGAAGCCTGACTGTGTATCAGATCCTGCCGAGGGCACAAGATCGTAGCTGAGGTAACAAGCTAAACGTCGAAGTCCACGCGGTACTACTAGCGAGACTGAAGTCTCTCTGCAAAAACATAAATTAAGCAACGTGAGTACAAATGTACCCAGCAAGACTTACATCAGAACTAACTACATATGCATCATTATCAACAAAGGGGTGGTGGGGTTTAACTGCCGCAAGCCAGCTTTGACTCGGTGGCTATCCTGAACTACGACTGCAAGTAACTCTTTTGAGGTGGCGCACACGAGTCCACATATTCACCATATCAATACACCACTATGGATCCGCTCACATCTCTCTACGAGAACGCCATCCATAGCACTCAGTCTTATCTTGCACATTTTAGAGTATCCACTTTCACTTGTCTATGAACTGTACAGGCAACCCAGAAGTCCTTTACCGCGGACACGGCTATTCGAATAGATGGTGTTAACCTTGCAGGGGTGTACTTCTTCACACACGCTCTCACCACTTACCGTCGTTTACATGACATGTACTCGGCAACCTTCAAGCGGAAGCCCAGCGAGGGTGTCGGCCACGACCTGACTAACCACACAAGTCTCTCGTCCAGGTTTATCGCCTATTCGGGTTCCATCCGCAAGAAGATCTGGCTGGGGTGTCGCTCACGGCCCCAAACGATGTGTGCAGGGTTCCCAAGCCCACCATCCGGGTGCTACTTGGTACACCGGGCCACTGTGCCTAGTCTGTCCCAAGCCCACCTGTACCGGGTGCCACTTGATAGACTACTAACGCTACCTACAAACACCAGAAACTAGTTGCAACTCCTGGACCAAGATCAAGTTGATTAATAAGTCGAGAGAGCTTGGAGCGCCCGGAGCCCAATGTGTGGTAGTAACTGTTCATGGATCACAAACACAGAACTTTGTTCCTGAGGGCGGCTGAAATGAGACAACCCACCATGTACTCCTACATGGCCTCTCACCGCTACCTTTACCAAATCGTGTTCACACACTTAGTTCACACACAGTAGGACATGTTTACACACCTCCGATTCATTCCCGATGAATCAGACCTGACACAAATCTAAGCAATAGCAGGCATGACAACAAGCATGAATGAGTAGGCACATCAGGTCTCAAACAACTCCTACTCATGCTAGTGGGTTTCATCTATTTACTGTGGCAATGATAGGTCATGCAGAGGATAAAGGGGTTCAACTAACGCAACAAATAACAGTTGTATCGTTGTTGTCCTAATGCAGTAAAAGAGAGTAGGAGCGAGAGAGTGGGATTGTATTAGAATGAACAAGGGGGTTTTGCTTGCCTGGCACTTCTAAAGATAGTATAGCTCTTCATCGGTGTCATCGAACTCATCGTCGGAACATCGTCTACCGAGTGGGGAGAAGCACCGACAAACAAAGGAGAAACACAATCAATGCAATGCACAATATGATGCATGATCATGACATGGCAATATGCTGTGGTTTGGGCTAATGCAACTAGCAGCAAGTTAAATGGAGTTGGTTTGAATCCAGGATTCAAATTCAAACTCCATATGTGAGGGTTTAAATCCCATTTATAAGATTTGTGCTAAACAGCAGCTATAAGTTGTTCTAACATGCAATAGAATGGTACAGATGGATAGATTGGATTTTTCTGATCATTTTTCATATATAATTTGTTTCATTTGGAGTTACGGTTGATTTTATATGATTTTTAGAAGTTTAAACTATTTTCTAGAATTTCCTGGATTATTTTTATTCCAGAAAATGATTAATTGCATCAGCAGCGCGTCAGGGTGACGTCAGCAAAGTCAACACGGCTGGTCCAGGTCAAACCTGAACTGCGAGACCCATGTGTCAGTGACTAACTATACTAACCTAGTTTAATTAGCACTAACCAAGTTTAAACTTAATTAAATTTAAACCTAAACTAGATTAATTAGCCGGGCAAGGCCCGCATGTCATAGACCCAGGGGAGGTCAAATCCCCTGGTCAACCGGGGCTAAACCACCGGCGTTGAGTCGCCAGCGAGGCCGAGACGGCGGAGGGCATCGGGATTCCTCCTTCGGCGACCAAATGGCCGGCGGAGAACAGCTACGCGTAGCCCAGGCTCTCGCGCATCCAAAGCAATAGGGGACGGCAGCTGGGGTGGCCGGAATCTTCGTCGGCGTCGGCCGGAGCTTGGTTGAGCTCGGGGTCAAGGCTAGAACGGCCGTGGCGATGCGGGGTTGGCACCTACGGCTTCTACGCATTGCGGTGAAGACGTGGGTGTGCTCGGTTGGGCGCTACGGTGATTGTGGCCACGACGGCGAGGGGCTCAGGCGGCGGCGCGTTTCGGTCGTCGGCGAAGCGGCGGCTATGGCGAGGAAAAGAGCACGGGAGAGAGGGGAGAAGAGGCAGGGCTCACGTAGGGGTCGTTGACGGTCTTAGCGGGCTTGGGGAGGCGCGGACGGCGGTGAATCGACGACGGCGACGCTCGGTGTAGCAGGTTGAAGATGGCCTCCAAGGCGGCGTCACAGGGCACCCGCCGATGTGTTGCTCGGCGAAGAGGAAGAGGTGGTCGAGGTGGAGCGATAACTGGATAAACTGGCACGATGACTGGATAAACTGGAGCGATAACAGGAGGTTAAAGAACACTTGAACGAAGCACCGGGATAACTGGATAACGATAGCTGAAATGTGAGGACGAAAAATTCTTCTGGAACGATGACCTCCGGTGAAACAAAAAAAAATCAACTCCTACTCCGGATGGGTAAGAAATAATATCTGACAAACTGAAATAATTCGAGAGGATGATATGAAGCTAGAACCATGAATCTTCGAGAGAACTGACAAGGTTTAGAGGAAAAACTCTTCTTCGGTCTTCAAAAGACGACGAGAAACACCACCAAAATTGTTGAGAAACTCCGGAATAATGAAAAGCGAGAGAGGTTGAGCCAACAACGAAGTGAATTGAAATCGATCTTGGAAAGGCATGTGACTGATGAAATTCATTCTTACGTCACTCTTCGAAAAGAATTGGGAATAGCTACGGGAAATTAGAAGAGTCAGGTAAGATCCTGGGAAAAGACCTGTGGGTTAGGGCCCACTGAAGAGATAACACCGTCGGAAAGGATTTATTGAAAAGATAGATGATGCACCCAAACAATTGAAATATATGAATGAGGTGACAACCTCGAATTAATTAGAACACAGACGAATCTCCTGAGATTTCTTGAACACTCCGGAAGGATAAACTGGCGAGAGGCGAACGAGCAGGGAAAACACTTGATCCAAGGAAAATAATACGAACAACACCAAAAACTTGAATTGAGTCCACCGGAAAAATAAAGGGATGAAGAATGATGAACAAGACGAGAATTCGCCGGTTGAAATGATAGAGGGAAGGCTGAAGAGGCTCCGCACAAATGGAATTGATGCTCGAAACGGACTCAGGCTTCGAGAAGAATAGGGTGGGAGGGCGGCAAACAAAATCATCTTGGAAGGGGAAAACGACGAATATCTTGAAGAGACAACACCGGTTGAAATCATTGAGGAAATAAAGCAAAGACTTCACACGAGTAGGATGGATACTCGATTACGGACTCCGGCTCTGAGAAGGAAAAGGGGTGGGCGGGTGGGAAAAGAAAACAACTGAGGATAGAGAAATAACTTCGTTGAGAGCAAACTGAGGATTGAACTTGGCAAAGATGAAGAGGCTCAAGTCGAGTTGACGAGAAATGCACCGGATGAAAACAGCTAAGAGCCAACGATCGGAAAAAACCAACTGTATGATCCAAAAGAAAAATTTTAAGGGGAAGAGGAGTAATTCAAAACACCTACATCGAGATTCCTGACCAGAGCGATGAAGGGGCTGAGGAGTAAAAAGAATTCCTACTCTCCGATATAACTAGACTCCGAAAACAGTTTTCTTCTAGACTCAACAATGGCCAAACTACATGATCAATCAAGGGGGCTCCTAAGGTCGGTCGAGGCTCTGCTACCAACTTGTCATGCCCAATATGCGACCCTATCCAAAAGGAACTCGAAGGTCCCACCAAGGATAGACCCGCATATTGAAACGCTTTTGCAAGGTGGATATCATTACATCAACATTACATAATAGATGGGGATACATACAAGAGGCATACAATGCCACACGAATACAACATCATAATACATAACATCAACATCCGACTATGGATGAAACACAAACGGAAACTCAAACGACATCCACCTTGCTAGCCCAGGCTGCCGACCTGGAACCTATCCCCTGATCGAAGAAGCAGAAGAAGAACTCAACGCAATCAAGCATCGCTCTCACATCATGATCATCGCATAACCTGTACCTGCAACTGTTGTTGTAGTAATCTATGAGCCACGAGGACTCAGCATTCCCATTACCATGGGTATCAAGACTAGCAAAGCTTAATGGGGAAGGAAGGGGTAAAGTGGTGAGGCTGCAACAGCGACTAAGCATATATGGTGGCTAACATACGCAAATAAGAGCGAGAAGAGAGCAAAGGAATGGTCGTGAAGCTAGCAATGATCAAGAAGTGATCCTGAACTCCTACTTATGTCAAACATAACCTAGAAACCATGTTCACTTCCCGGACTCCGCCGAAAAGAGACCATCACGGCTACACACATGGTTGATGCGTTTTAATTCGGATTTGGTGTCAAGTTATCTACAACCGGACATTAACAAATTCCCATCTGCCTATAACCGCCGGCACGGCTTTCGAAAGATTATACCCTACAGGGGTGTCCCAACTTAGCCCATGATAAGCTCTCGCGATCAACGAAGGATATACCTTCTCCCAGGAAGACCCGATCAGACTCGGAATCCCGTTTACAAGACATTTCGACAATGGTAAAACAAGACCAGCAAAGCCGCCCAATGCACCGACAAATCCCGATAGGAGCTGCACATATCTCGTTCTCAGGGCAACACCGGATGAGACATCCTACGAGTAAAACCAGACCTCGAGTTTCCCTGAGGGGGCCCCGCAATCTACTCGGTTTGGACCAACACTTAGACAAGCATTGGCCCAGGGGGCTAAAATAATGATGACCCTTGGATTGGCCGACCGAAGGGAAGGGTATAGGTGGTGGTGAGGCAAATGGTAAAACCAAGGTTGGGCCTTGCTGGAGGAGTTTTATTCAAAGCGAACTGTCAGGGGGTCCCATAAATCACCCGACCGCGTAAGGAACGCAAAATCCGGGAACATAACACAGGTATGACGGAAACTAGGGCGGCAAGAATGGAACAAAACACCAGGCAAAAGGCCGAGTCTTCCACCCTTTACCAAGTATATAGATGCGTTAATGATATAAGAGATATTGTGATATCCCAACCAAAATCCTGTCCACCATGGAGAAATCTTCAACTTCACCTGCAACTAACAACGCTATAAGAGGGGCTGAGCAAAGCGGTAACATAGCCAAGCAATGGTTTGCATAGGAAAGGTGTCAAAGGTTAGAGGTTCATGGCAATTTGGGATGGCTTGATAAACAGGTGATAGGTAGCGCAGCATAGCGATAGAATGAAGCAACTAGCATAGCAATGATAGTAGTGAGATCTAGGGTAGCGGTCATCTTGCCTGAAATCCCGCAAGGAAGAAGAACGAGTCCATGTAGAAGACGAACGGATGAAGCCGAACCAACCGTAGACGAACGAATCCTCACGATCGCAACGAAACAGGAACTATCAAGAAAAAGCACACAACATGGTAAACACACCACACATGAACAAGGCATGATGCACAACAGGCATGATGCATGACAAGACTACATGAAGCTACTCATGGCAAGAGATGATGCAAACAAGAGCAACACATCAAGGCAAGTTTAAATGAGGCCGGGAACAACAGATAACAATTCCGGTAAGTCCTCATATGCAAATTTCGAAATTGGTCCAGATCTGAATAAACTTTATATTCAAGTTGTTAAACAGCAAGTTAAGATGCACCAAGATGATCTACACGAGATTCTTGTCAAGTTACATATAAAGTTCATTTAATTCGGAGCTACGGCCTAGAAGATATGAGCAAAACAAGTTAAACATGGCATTGATGCAAAATACAATCAAACATCAAGCAAACACACCAAAATAAGGATGCAACATGATAATATAGAACTATATGCAAAATCAAGCAAGTTTTATATAGAGCACGCTCAAAACAGAGCAATAGTTCAACACACACATGGAACAAGTTTAAAGGACAAGCTGTCCAAAACAGCAACTAGGCATATTGCAAGCATCAAAACAACATGCTACAGCACCCCAACATGAGAATAAAAGGCATGGACATGATGTACAGGTAAAGCACAACAAAACATGAACACTAAGCTATCTCTAGAAATTACTAGAACATGCTCAAACACACATGGCAATATTGCAAACGATGATAGTTTCAGACTTGGCTGAAAATAACATCAGGTTGCAATGTTTAGAGCTATCAAACAACATGTTACAGGAACTTATTATGGCAAAAAAAGGCATGGCATGAATCTAATAATTTCATAGAACAAAGAGTCTCTTACTGACCATAAGCCAAAAAAGGATCAGAAAATATGATGGCACCCATGTAAACATGGCATGTTATAATACAGATTCAAACATGGCAGGAACAACGATAAGTAGGCATGTTGGTGAGCTTGTACCACTCACCACAGAGCAATACATGGCATGTCAAGGCAACCAACAGTAAGAAGGAAAGTTTATGAAGCTAAGCATGGCAATAGCAAGTCCATAGGGTGCATGGAACACTAGCAACAATCATGGTAACAACTGAACTTAATGTTAACAGGCTGACAACAACATTATATAGCAACTTTGGAGGAAGATTGCAATAAACTACAGCAGGCTATAAATGCAACTAGGGGCATGAATGGATAGAGCATAACAAGTAGAACAAAACACTCTTAGTGAACATCTCCAGATTATGCATAGAATGACTAGTAGCAGCAGGTTTACATAGCATCACGAAATAACAGATTCAGCCTAGCAAAACAGCAAGAGCAAGTACCCTACTTAACAAGCTCGATTCACTCACCACAAGTCATTGCATGACAAGATAAGCATAGCATCATCAAGAAGACATGTTTATGAAACAAACCAAGGCAAGAACAAGGTCATAGCATGCAAGGATCAACTACAACAACCTTGGCAAAATTGAATAACATGTAAACAATCTGCCAGGAAACATTTTGAAGCAAAAGTAGAGCACGAAAATGACATGCTAGACTACTCCATAATTGCAAACAGTTTGATGAATGGATAGAGCATAACCATATGTTCAAAACACCCTTACTGGAGTATCTCAAAATATGCATGGATCTCTCTGTAGCATCATGTTTACATGGCATCAAAATAACAGCAGAACAGGGACTAAAATCAGTAACATCACGATGCCTAGTTTGCATGCTTGTGCTAGTCACCACATTGATCACAAAAATACATGGCATACACCACTGTAAAGATGGAAAGGCATAGATCAAAACACATGTAGACATCAACCTCATAGGATGCACACATCAATCATGGAAAAAATGACAAATGAGCATGTTCTGTTAACAGACAGCAGACAACATCATGAAGCACTCTTGCAACAATGATTCGGGCATCAATATGAACTCAAATGAACATGATGCAATGGAATGAAATGATGTACTCGTTGAGGCGAACAATTTGACATATTACACGCACGAAACGGATCTACGGATGCAGATATATGATGCGATGAACAGGGCATGATGATGTCAAAAACTTTGGGGACTTGGCAGAAAATTACCCCGCGAAAACGTGGACGGGACAGTGCGGGACGGAGGGATCCGGGATGGGGGCACGCATTTGGTTGGAGGTGGTGGTGGATCTCATCCACCCCAACTCCGGCGATGAGGGCGGCGGTTCCGGCGAGGGGCTCCGGCGAGGAGCTTCGGCGAGGAGGCGCGGGAGAAGGCCGGGAAGGTCGGGGGCTCCGGATCCGGCGGATCCCGGCCAGATCCGAGCGCCGGAGGCAGGGCGGCGGCTCAGGCGCCGGGAAGGACGCGGCTCCGGCGAGCCTGGTCGGCGGCGGGGCAGCGCTGGCAGAGGGTGGTCGGGCGGCGGCGCACGGGCGCGCAAGGGGCGGCGGAGGCAAGGCGCCCGGGCGGCGGCGGGGCTAGATCCGCGGCGGTCGGAGGCGCTGGAGCTCACCGGGCTCCTCCGGTGGTCGGGCGCGGGAGGCGGCTCGGCGCCGGCAGCGAATGCTGGCGAGGCTGGCGGCGGGGTCGGGCGCCATCGGGTGTGGGGGCGAGGCGCCCGGGCGGCGGCGGGGTCGGGCCCCCTCTGGCCCATGGTGGGCCGCGCGCGGGCTCAGCGGGCCGCGCGGTGGAGGTGAGCGAGATGGGAGGCACGGGCGATGACGTGGCGACGGCTGGATGGCTAAGGCGGCGGGCAAGGCGACGTGGCAGCACCGGATAGGGCGGAGCGAGGTGGCCGGCGGACATGTCCGGCTCGGGCAGACGTGTCCGGCGGCGCGAGGATGAGATGGCTAGGGTTCATCCGCGAATTCGGGGGAGGGGACTAATATATAGGTAGAGGGAGCTAGGAGAGTCCAAATGAGGAGCGGTTTCGGCCATGCGATCGTGATCGAACGACCGAGAGCATGGAGGGGGTTTGGATGGGTTCTGGGCCACTTTAGAGGGTGTGTTGGGATGCAAAGAGAAAGGGGGGTTTCGGGCTGCGCGGTTAACCGTTGGAGTATCAAACGAACTCCAAATGGCTCGAAACTTGACAGGCGGTCTACCGGTGGTATATCAAGGCCACTTCGCAAGCCTCGGGACATTCCAAGAAAGTATAACACCCACACACAACAGGAGACGAAAAGGGGAACGCCGGAGGGCATAGGAGCGCCGGATTGCAAAACGGACAACGGGGAAACTGCTCGGATGCATGAGACGAACGCGTATGCAAAGTGAAATGCACATGATGACATGATAAAATGCAACACACAAGCAAATGACATGGCAACAACGGCGAATAACTGGCAGACACCTGGCGCATCGAATCCGGGGCGTTACATGGGAGTAGGTAATGGAGGCGCATGGTGCAGAAGAGCATCATGTAGAGGTCCGATCTTCTAGGATTGGTGGAGGATGGCGCTGGTTACCCGTCGGGGAATCAGCCCCCAACCCCCAGCTCGCCTATAAAAGGAGGAGCGGGGGAGGAATGGAGGCATTCATCCACGCCTCTTTCTTCCTTCATCCTCTGCTTCCTCTCTGGTATGCCAAAGGGGAGAGCCCGGGGCCAGGCCTCGGGCCTTAGCTTGGAGTTGATTATGCCAAGTAGCCAAGCTGATGCTCAGGGAGTGAGTCTAGTCCGGCTCCAAGGTCTAGGGCTCGGGGATCGTTAGAACTCCCAGTACTTCCCCTCTCCTTGGGACTGGGGTTGATGTCGATGAGGAGGGCACCTTCCTTCCAACCAAGGTGGGGAGCAACGCACCTTGGGCATCCTGGCTGCTACGGTCTTCTGCCGTCTCCTTGGGGGATGTGTCGGACCAAGAGGTCGGCACTTCTCTGGAGCAGTGTTGATGAAGATGAAGCCAGGGAAGACAGAAAAGGCGAGAGGCAGGCTGTCAGGTCGGAGTACGATCGCATCGACGCGTTCGTCTCATACTAGCGTCCTACCGCCTCATCTTTGCGTTTCGCCCCTTCCCTCCCGGGGTCACTCTCTTGGTGCCTTCGCCTCCTCCAGCAGTCTTCCAGCTGAGCCCCAATGGTCCTTCCTTCCAGTGCTTGTGCGGGAGCTTCTAACTGGTCCTGGAGGTGGTGACCATGTCACCGCCGAGCTGCTCCTTCCGCCTCCCCTCCTTCGCAGTCTCGCCACTCCTGATCTTGTTAGGCTGCACCCGGCAAGCCACGACAAGTCCGGGGTGGACTCCGGCTTGGGCACTTCTCTTGTACTCTTCTCTTCCCACTGCAGTACCCTGGGCAGGAGGGACATGGAGAGGAGTTTACGGGGTACTTATCTTTTTCAATCTTAAATCTATAGGCATTTGCCAAAATTTAGCTCAAATAATGTAATCTCTCGAATCCATGTGTGTGTCTGTAAGATTTGTACCTGTTCCAACTCCATATTAATGGAAAAAAGATGAACCTTGTCAGGGACTCGTGCATGTCTATGTCCATGCAGAGGTGCATGTCAGTGGGAAACGACACCTATGGGATCATTGGAATCCCTACTACGGTTGCGGGGCGTGGGGATCGTGAGAAGAGCAGGACTAGCAGACAACACGAACGGATTTACCCAGGTTCGGGCCGCAAAGATGCGTAAAACCCTATGATCCTGCTTTGGTGGATGTATTTAGTGTTCTTGAGCTTTTGAACTAGCTCTAGGTGCTATGAGGTTGGAAAGAGCGGAATCCCTCTTCAGTGCGCCATGGGCCTCCTTTTATAGGCGAAAGGAGCTGCCACAGTGGCACACAGGAGGTGGAAAGTGCTACAACGTTGTGAGCTTATGGCTGGTATTATAGGACAAAATGCATTTAATGCAAGGCTTAGGTGTCCCTTCACCTTATCGGGGATGGGGGTCAGGCCCGTCCTGTCCATCGCCGCTCCTCCTTGCTTCGATACGTGCCCTGCCAGTGATGCATGCGGTGCCATGTAGGCAGGCAGGCAGCTGAGGTGGCAAGGTGGTGGAGCCTCCAAGAAGGATACTTGCTGCCACGCAGGTGCCATCCCAGCTGGTTGGGTCGGCAGCTGCATGAGAACGGCGGTGGATGCTTGGCTGGCGTGGGCTTGGCAGTGGCCTCGCTGGCGTGCTTGGCGATGGCCTTGCCGGGTGGCCCGACAATGGTCTTGCCGGTGGCCCGGTATGGGTGTTGCCGTGGCGCCTTGCCGGGGGTCTTGTGGGTTTCTTCGGGGAGGATGGTTGACCTCCTATCCTCATTTGATCTTGACTATTTGTTGTCTTCACAAAGATCTGCATGCCACCATGGAGGTTCCTCCTGAGCCTTGTCCCAACACGTTTGTTTAGCGTTGGTGGGCTCAAAGGTGGCTCACTCTGCTGGTGTGGGCGAGCTTCCCCGGCAGGGGTCTTGTCAGGGCCGCTGAGGCTGCCCCGACAAGGGTGCTTGTTGGGTAAACCTACTTCGTCCATCTGATCTTTGTGGCCTTGGTCCTTGTCTTTGATTTGTTTGTCTTGTGGCTTCGGCTTCTCTCCGGCTTCCCTTTCCTGCCTTATTATGCATGTCCGTGGCGGGTGGGTCTGACTGTCTGTGCACAAGTAAAGGGGTCAAAAAGGAGATTCCCTACTTTTGTACACCGACAGGAGCCCCCAGGCCTGGGCCATACATAAGCGCAACATGTTGTTGGGCCACGCCCAGAATGGTGCGCGGGCAGTTGGGGCGGATTTTTACCGCGGTAACTACTCCGTCCACTGTGCTTCCCCATGACCCCGTTGAACGCGCGACGTGGGGGTCGTGCGCGCGCGCATGACGGAAGCATGCTGGTGTCACCTTGTCGTTGAAAGTAAAGAGGCGGCTTGCGTGTCTATTTGAAACAGCATGGCTGCCTCCCATTTACTGCCCTTTCTTGGGAACCGTCGCTCCACACGTCCCACTGCGTCCGCCCCTTGCACGATGTTCGCTGCATGCATAATGAAGAGTGAATGATAGGCGCGCGGGATGTGGGAAGTTGCGCGCGTGCGTCGATCGATTCCCACGCGCCTTCAATTGAGCGAGGAGGGCGGGCGACAGCCCCGCTTGCTGTCACTTCAGCGGGTCGGATTGGCCGAGAGGGGGCGGCCGAGCCTCGCCCCCGCACCTTTATAAAGAGGGGAGCGGGAGGAATGGTGCCTCTCAACCCTTCTCCATCTGCCTTTCCCCATTCCTGCTTCCTCCTTTCTTCTGACATGGCGAGGGGGCGTGGCGATGCTTCATCGGTGACGGCGAGGGTTTCGGCCAGACAGCGCATCGCTCCTCCCCAAGAGCTCATAGTGGCGGAGACGGCCGCTAGAGGAAGGGGGAGGGGCAAGATTGAGGCCCTCGTGGTGCTTGAGGGAGAGGACGACGGGGCGGCAGATCAGCCTCACCTCCGCCAGCAGCCCCTCCTCCGATGGAGGGCCACGCCGGGGACAACCCCTGTGAATTCTTCGTCAGGCTACGCCAGGCACCGCGCCGTCCCCTTCACCTCCTGACTCCATTTGCACGGGAGATGGAGCTAGTTCCTCCACAGGTGTTGCAGCTGCATATGAGGGGTTGCAGGAACAACGGCACATGGGCCAACGTCGAGTTCCCTGCCCCTCACGTCATGTATCTTCACCGGGGGTGGAAGACCTTCACTCGCCTCCACAGCTTGACGGATGGGCTCACTCTCCATCTCAAACTAATGGAGGGTGGCCTCCTCTCTATCAAGATCTTCGGGCACTTCGGGACTCGCATAAGGTGCTACGTGGAGAGCTCTTTTGACGACGAAGATTACTCCTTGAGCGAGAGTGGCGAGGAAGACAACGGCACCAACGACGAGACTGCCGGGCAGCAGGATGACGGGTCCGACTAGGCATTGGGCACCGCTCCGAGCGGCACCAACGACCCCATCATCCATGTAGCTGGCTCTTTGAACTTCTCGGGGTTGTCTCCTTGGGTGGCTGGCATTGGGAGGCTGTGGAAGAGGAAGAGGGCGGGCGGCAAGGCCGTCAAGTTAGAGTACGCGAGCACTGACGCCTTTGTCGTGTATTGATGTCCTGCCGCCTCGTCTTCGAGCTCTGCCTCTGGCGCCGCCATCACCATCCATCCCTTGGACGGCCACCGAGATGTTCTCTTGGTGTCTTCTGCCACTCGTATCTCGCCTAGGCGCCCCTTTTACCCTTCTACTTTCTTGTTCCATTTCCTGAGGAGAGGGACAAGAAAGGGGTTACGGACACCTTGTATCTTTTTAGTTTTTTAAGCCTTCAGGCCTTTGTTAACTTTAGAACATGTAATCCCCTTGTTCATGTTTTTCATTTCGCATGAGATGTACCTGTACGCGATGTTTTTTAATGAAAAAGGGATGTTTGCCGGGATTTTCGTTCACGGGCGGAACCCACGACAAGGAGTGAATCCTTGATATTTTTTAAGATCAACATTTTTCAACCGGCAATAGGCCTTGCCCTCTGCCCACTTCGCTTGACCTTTCTCACGCCCTTGGCGGAGGCAGGGATGAGGTGGGCTTAGGCTCCTCGTTCCTTTTCTTTGCTGCCGCGGCTACGACCAGATTCAGACCCAGGGGATAATCCTTGGGTGCTGAAAAATGGGAGCACGGTAGCTCAGGGGTAGAACGGGGTTTCATGTATCCCAGTTCATAATGAAATGCATGATAGGGGATAGAAAACTTATCTGGATCTACAGCCCCCGGCAACCACGTCTTACCGCGGATGATTTTTTGTCCTTGCAGCCCCAGGCAACTTTGGCTTGCTGGGGCTCGGATGCCTGTCCGTCCCCTTTCTTCCGAACTAGCTCGGCAAGGATATTTATGTGCCCTGCGAACCAAAGAAGACAGATAAGAACAAAGAGACACGCAGTCGACCTCTAAGCTAGGGGTTAGCTACCGCTAAGCACTATCAACCCTAACCAAGGAAAAGACTCAACCTAGCATGCATGCTATAACTTAGGGCGCCACCGCTTTATTTATTTATGCTCAGGATCTGCCTGGCTTTGTACAAAGGGTTACATGCCTTGCGGGCAAGGCTTTTACAAAAGGGTGGCTTGCCGGGAGGCCCGGCAGCCGTGCCTTATGGGTACAACGTGCGGAGATGCTCGATATTCCAGGAGTTGCTCACTGGAACGGCATCTTCGGTCTCCAGCCGGACTGTGTCGGGCCTAGTGACGCATGTTACCCGATAAGGGCCTTCCCACTTCGGTATCAACTCGTTGGAATTCTTGGCCAACTGAACGTGTTGAAGAACATGGTCGCCTTCCTCAAAGCTCCGGGCATGAACCTTGCGGCTATGATAGCAACGCAAGGCTTGCTGGTAGCGTGCTGCTCTCACAGCCACCCGGAGACGATCTTCTTCAAGGAGTGTCGCATCATCTTGTCGCAATCGCTCTTGCTCAAGCTCATCATAAGCGAGCACTTGAGGTGACCTGTATACGAGTTCTGTGGGGAGAACTTCTTCTGCCCTGTAAACCAGGGCAAAGTGTGTCTGGCCGATGGCTCGATTTGGCGTCGTTCTGATCGACCAAAGAACCGCCGGCAGCTCATCAATCCAGCGCCTTCCACTCCTGCGCAGCCTGTGAAAAGTCGGGGCCTAGCTTCCTCCGCTTCCTCCGCTTGTTCAGCCCGATCGACGGCTCAACGGATGGTTGAGTTAGCTGAAGCACAAAAGTACCTGCTTCCATAGGTAACTTGAGGGCAGCATGCTTTGACAGGTAGTCGGCGATGTCGTTCTCCGCCCGAGGGACATGCTCCGCTTGTATACCATCAAAGCGCTCCCGGGGGAAGTGCATCTGGATGACATACTTGAGGTGCTCTCTGTTGGGTGCGACAAGCAGCACACCAGCACCGGCGCCTTGCAGCGAGAAGGCACCATCAAAGTACATGATCCATTTGTGGCTCCTTTCCTTGCCGGGAAGAGCGGTCTGCTGTACCTCTTCATTGGGCGTCAAGGTCCATTCTGCAACAAACTCCGCCAAGACTCTACTCTGAATCGTCGAGGTACTTTCGAACTTCAGACCGAAACTCGACAGCTCCAGGGCCCATTCCACGATCCTACCCGTTGCATCTGGGTTATGCAGTATCCGTTGCAATGGGAGGCGGGTGACCGCTGTGATCTCGTCCGCTTGGAAGTAATGGCGCAGCTTCCTCGAAGCCATAATGAGGCCGAAGAGCAGGGTTTGCACACCTGAGTACCTCGACCTAGCCCTCTGCAAGAGGGAGCTGACGAAGTGTACCATTTTCTTCTTCTGCGCCTCATCACCTGGCCGTGCGGATCGTGTCGTACTAGCGCCGGTATTCTCGGTACCGAGCCTTGCCGAGGACTCAGTCTTGCCGGGACCGAGCCCTGTCGGGGAGGGTTCTGGCCTGCCAACTATTAACTCTGCCGCTGCTACTGCCTCCTTGTCGACCTCTCTCTGCACCACTAGTGCGGCGTTAACCACCTAATTTGCTGCTGCTAGATAAAGCAGCAACGGTTCTTGTGGTTTGGGCGCAACCAACACTGGGGTAGTAGGGAGGTATTTCTTAAAATCTTGCAACGCTTCCTCGGCCTCTGGGGTCCACTCCACTGGCCCTGCCTTCTTCAAGATCTTAAAAAAAGGAAGGGCAGGCTCCGCGGACTTGGAGATGAACCGGCTCATGGCGGCAACGCAGGCAGTGAGCCGACGCACGTCCTTGATCCATTTGGGTGCCTCAATCTGCTCGATGGCCTTGATCTTTTCTGGGTTTGCTTCAATCCCGCGCTGGGACACAAATAACCTGAGAAGCTTGCCAGACGGGATGCCGAAGACACACTTCTCAGTGTTCAATTTGAGGTTGATCTTGCGTAGGTTTGCAAATGTTTCCTCCAGATCATGCACAAGGGTTGCTTTGTCCTTGGTTTTGACCACTATGTCATCCATATAAGCTTCCATATTTCTATGTAGCTGGGGCTCAAAACCAATTTGGACTACTCTTGCAAAGGTTGAGCCAGCACTCTTCAACCCGAAAGGCATCTATAAAAAGCAGTATGTACCACATGTGGTGATGAATGTTGTCTTCTCCTCGTCCTCTTTCGTCATGAAGATCTAGTGGTATCCCCAGTAGGTGTCGATGAATGATAAAAGGTCATACCTGGCTGTGGAGTCAACAATCTGGTCAATGTGCGGTAACGGGAAGGGATCCTTTGGACAAGCCTTATTAATGTCTGTGTAATCAATACACAACCTCCACTTCCCATTTTCCTTGCGCACTACTACCGGATTGGCCAACAACGTAGGATGGATTACCCCTCTCACCAAGCCTGCCGCCTCTAGCTTTCTGATTTCCTCCGTGATGAACTCCTGCCTCTCCAGATCTTTCTTCCTGACCTTCTGCTTGACGGGCCGCGCATGAGGACAGACAGCAAGGTGGTGCTCAATCACCTCCCTAGGAACATCGGGGATGTCGGAGGCTTGCCATGCAAACACATCGACATTCGCCCGCAGGAAGGCGACGAGCTCGCTTTCCTATTTGCCATCGAGGGTGGAGCTTATGGTAAAATCTCCCCCGTGTCGTCCTCCTTGATGGGCACCTTCTTGGTCTCTTGTGGTGTGGCTCTGGACTTCTTGCTCTTGCCGGCGGAGCTCTCTGGCACATTCTCAATGGAAGCGCAACACCCCAAAGAGGTGCGCTTGCCGGAGTGGGTGTGAGGGGTCTCGCCGGTCTTCTCCCCCCCCCCCGGGGCTCCATCGGCAGGAGGTGCCTTAGCGGCAGCTGCTGCAACTGCTTCCCGGTAGAGTTGGTCGGCGCAGATAAACGCATCTTTCTTGTCGGAGGGGACGGTGATGATGTTCATCAGCCCGGGCATCTTCAGCATGTTGTAGGCGTAGTGTGAAGCCGCCATGAACTTGGTTAGTACCGGGCGGCCGAAGATCCCGTTGTAAGGCAAGGGGATCATGGCGACATCGAAAACAATCCTTTCCGTCCAGTGGTTCAGTTCGCCTCCGAATGTCACGAGCAGCATGACCTTTTCCTTTGGCTGGCTCCTCCCTGGGTTAACCCCTTGGAATGTGCCCGTCTCCTCGAGGTCTCCATCGGGGACCTGCAGCCTTTTGACCACAATAGGTGAGATCAAGTTCAGGCCGGCCCTGCCATCAACCAACATCTTTGTCACCTTGAGGTTGCGGATTGTTAGCGAAACCAACAACGGCAGGCACCCGACCGTAGTAGTGTGGTCACGGTGGTCCTCGGTGTCGAAGATGATGGGCGTGCTGGACCATTTCAGCGGCTTCCGCGCGTCGAACGATGGCTCCACCGCCGTGATCTCACGTGCCCACTGCTTGTGTTGGCGGTGAGACGTATGCAGCGAGGCGCCACCATCGACGCACATGGCCTCTGTGGCTTTCTGAAACTTGTGGTCGTCAGACTCATCGTCCTCGTCATGATCATCGTCTTCTTATTTCTTATCAGGGCCTCAAGTGGGCCTTTCCTGCTGATTATCCTTGCCGCGGTAGCCTCCTTGGCCGCCACGTTTCTTGCCGGATCCCACGGCACCATCTGGGCCTTTCTCCTTGTCCTGCCACTCCTACTCAGCTTTCTACTTTTCAGCGAGCAGCTCTACCTGCCGTTAGTTTTGGAGATCATGGCCCTTGGTGCGGTGGATCTTGCAATACTGCTTGTCAGAGCCCCCTGGCTTATCGGCAGCCGCCAAGGCTCGGCAAGCGGCACACCTGACAACCTCCTTGCTGGGGTCACTTGCCTTGGGTTTCTTGGTGGCGCCGGTATCGTCGGATCCCTCGACGGCAAGCACGGCTCCTGTGCTTCCTGTTACGGCACCGACCCTTCTTCGTCGGGGTGGCGGTATCATCTATGGAGTCAGTTTCCGCACCGGCGTCTTTGCCGGGGTACTTCCTACCCTCTTCAGCGCGAGCACAACGATCGGCCAGAACATAAAGTTCGGCCACATCTCTGACCTTGTTCATCGTCAGCTCTTCACGCATCTTATGATTGCGCAAATTCTGATGGAATGCACTAATCACGGCGGCAGGATGAACATCGGGGATGTTGTACTGCACTTGGCTGAACCTTTGGATGTACTTGCGCAAGTTCTCTCCTTCCTTCTGGGGGATGATGTGTAAATCACTCGCCTGGCCATGAGCCTGGCGACCTCCGGTAAAGGCGCCAATAAACTCATGGCACAGATCCGCCCAAGAAGAGATGGAATCCACCGGCAAGTGCATCAACCATGACATAACATTAGGCTTGAGTGCCAACGGGAAGTATTTGGCAAGCACCTTATCTTTGCGGGCCTGAGCAGCTTGCATTGCGATGGTGTAGATGCTGAGGAACTCTGACGGGTGAGTCTTGCCGTTGTACTTATCGCCAACATGAGGCTTGAAGGTACGGTGGGAGGGCCACTGGAACTACAGCAGCTCACTGGTGAAAGCCGGACAACCCACCTCGTAAGGTAGGCCACCGTAGCCTCCCGGCGCTAGGTTGTCCATAGCAGGCCCTCCCACCTGTCCGACTGGTGGCACGCGTCACGTCGGCGCCCGATGGTAGTTCGAGCGTCCTTATGAACCTGCTCCTGAAGGACTTGATGCTGATCACGGTTGGTTCGCAGGTTGGACGACGCAATGGAGATATCGTCGAGCGTCGTCGCGACGAACCGATGCCCGGGGTGGCTGGGATGGAGGAGGGGAGTGCATCGTGGTTGCATCACCTCCAGCATGGTCTCCGCTGGCAGGCGGTGGCCCGATGGAGCGACGGCCTACGGGTCCCGCCGGCAGCAACTCATCGTTGTTGGCGATGCCGACGAGGCTCCGGACGGTGGCCCTCCATTCGTCGAGCTTCTCTGCGGCGGGAGGAAAATCGAGGAGCAGCTGCGCGCGCTAGGGCTTCCGCTGGCGTGGGTGGTGGCGAGAGCTGGGTGGACCGCGATGCACCTCGACTTCTAACCACGTTAGAAGGAGCTGCGTCATGTCCCTGCAGCCGTTCGCCACCTCCGTCAGCACCTCGGCGCGCATGCTGGCCCTCCTCATCATGTGATGGGCGCACGGGACTCTTCCCAGGGCAGTGCGCAGGGTCACCAGCAGGGTGACGCTGCTCATCACGCACAACCTGGGAAGAGCGCGCTATGGGCGCCGGTGTTGGTGTCTTGGAGGCATTCGTGCCGTCGTCTGGCGGGATGGCGGCGCCCCTGGAGGGCCTCGCGCCACCTGCGGGGGCCCCAACTCCGTCTCTGGAGCCCACGAATGGTGGCTCGTCGCCTAGCACGGGAACGACACCACTCGCCAGGCCTGAACCGCCGGGGTGATGTGGATGTCCGCAACTAGCCCACTACTGGTCCGCACCGGTGCTGGCAACCTGGTCCCGGACGAACCGATCGCCGTGGTCGCCTTCTTCTTAGGAGCCATGGCGATGAAGAACAACTAGGTCAACTGCTAGACCAGATTCTCACAATTGCGCTCCCTACCTGGCGCGCCAAAGATGTCGGTGGGAAACAACACCTATGGGATCACTCGAATCCCTACTACGGTTGCGGGGCGCGGGGATCGTGAGAAGAGCGGGACTAGTAGACAACACGAAGGGATTTACCCAGGTTCAGGCCGCAAAGATGCGTAAAACCCTACGATCCTGCTTTGGTGGATGTATTTAGTGTTCTTGAGCTCTTGAACTAGCTCTAGATGTTGTCAGGTTCGAAAGAGCCGAATCCCTCTTCAGTGCGCCCCGGGCCTCCTTTTAGAGGCGAAAGGTGCTGCCATAGTGGCACACAGGAGGTGTAAAGTGCTACAGCATTGTGAGCTTATCACTGGTATTACAGGATAAAACACATTCAATGCGAGGCTTAGGTGTCCCTTCACATTATCCGGGACGGGGGTGAGGCCCGTCCTGTTCGTTGCCGCTCCTCCTCGCTTCGACACGCGCCCTGGCCAGCGATGCATGCAGTGCCATGTAGGCAGACAGGCAGCTGAGGTGGCGCCGTGGTGGAGCCTCCACGAAGGGCTGCATGCTGCCACGCAGGTGCATGCCCAGCTGGTTGGGTCGGCATCTACATGCGAACGGCGGCGGATGCTTGGCTGGCGCGGGCCTGGCAATGGCCCACCTGGCGTGCTTGGCAAGGGCCTTGCCGGGTGGTCCGGCAAGGGTCTTGCCGTGGCGCACAGACTTTCCTGGCAAGGATCTTTCCGGGGGTATTTTGGGTTTCTTAGGTGAGGATGGTTGCCCTCCTATCCTCATTTGATCTTGAGTATTCTTTGTCTTCACAAAGATCTGCATGCCACCACGGAGGTGCCTCCCGAGCCCTGTCCCAACGCGTTTGTTTAGTGTTGGTGGGTTCAAAGGTGGCTCACTCAGCTAGTGTTGGCGAGCTGCCCCGTCAAGGGTCTTGACGGGGCCGCTAAGGCTATCCCGACAAGGGTCCTTGCCGGGGAAACCTACTTCGTCCGTCTGATCTTTGTTGCCTTGGTCCTTGTCGTTGCTTTGTTTATCTTGTGGCTTCGGCTTCTCTCCAACTTCCCTTTCCTGCCCTATTATGCGTGGTCGTGGCGGGTGGCTCTGACTGTCTGTGCACAAGTAAAGGCGTCAAAAAGGAGAGCCCCTACTTTTGTACACCGAGAGGATGCATCTATATTTTTATATAAACGAGTTCCCTCGGTAAGCTATCTTGCCGGTATGCTCTGTTTTGTTGCCAGGTAGTAGGTCTATCGGGCACAAACTATGGAGAGGAACCAGCCCCCTGCCGACCCTTATCCATCAAAGGCCACTGCAGCCACCCTGACCGAAGCAGCGTTCGAGTCCATGGGTGGGAGCACCTAAGTTTCAAATGGTAGTAGGGTTTTCTTATGCACAAGCCATTATTTAAAGAACACATGTGGATTAGAGGATGAACTTATCTATTTGGCTTGCCAGAGACCGCAGCTAGCTTGTCTTCTCATCTCCTCTTGGGGACTGTGGCCACGATAGGAGCCTATAGTTTATGCATATGAAGATGATGCCAGATGCAGTTTTATCTACATGAAAGTGCAATGCTCATGATATGCTTATGCATGCATGCACTTGTCGGGCGCCCCCCAGCACTTCATTTTTTTTGTTGCTCAGGGTCTGCACCTGGCTATGTACAAGGGGTTGCAAGCAACTGAAGCAAGGCCTGTACAAAAGGGTAGCTGCCTGGTAGGGCCCCACAACTGCGCCTTATGGGTAGAACTTGCGGAGATGCTCAATATTCCATGAGTTTTGCAATTGAATGCCATATCCAGTCTGCAGACGGAGTAAGCCAGGTCTGGTGACTCGTACTACCAGGTAAGGGTCTTCCCATTTGGTGAGAACTTGTTTTCACCCTTGGCGGATGGAATGCGCCTAAGGACAAGGTCACCTTCCTCAAAACACCATGGATGAACCATGCGCCTATGATAGCGGCGCAGGGCTTGCTGGTAGCGTGCAACACCCGTAGCAGCCCGGACATGGTTCTCCTTGAGAAGCACAGAGCCGTCACACCGGTGCTGTTCCTATGCTAATTCATCATAGGCAAGTACTTGAGGTGACCCGTAAATGAGTTCCGTGGGGATAACTGCTTCTACCCCATAGACTAGGGAGAAGGGAGTCTGCCCGATAGCACGATTTGGTGTCATTCTGGGGGACCAGAGCATCACAGACAGCTCGTCGATCCATCGCCTGCCGCACTTTAACAACTTATCAAATGTTCTTGTCTTGGGGCCCCGCAACACTTCAGTGTTCGCCCTCTTAGCTTGCTGTAACGCCCTCGATGCGGCTATATCTCCCACGTGTCGAAACACGACTTAGAGGCATAACCTCATTGAAAGCAATGTCGCAAGTGAGGTAATCTTCACACAACCCATGTAATACATAAGGGAAAGAGATACATAGTTGGCTTACAATCGCCACTTCACACAATTACATGAATAAAGCATTACATCATCCAGATACAATCAAGGTCCGACTACGGAACCAAAATAAAAGAAGAACCCCAAATGCGACAAAGGTCCCCGATCGACCCCAACTGGGCTCCACTACTGATCAACTAGAATGAAACAACACAAAGGGCAAGATCTTCATCGAGCTCCTCCTTGAGCTTGGTTGCATCACCTGCACGGTAACATGGGCACCTGCAAACTGGTTTTGGAAGTATCTGTGAGCCACGGGGACTCAGCAATCTCGCACCCGCGAGATCAAGACTATTTAAGCTTATAGGAAGGATGGAGTAATGAGGTGGAGCTGCAGCAAGCGACTAGCATATATGGTGGCTAACATACGCAAATGAGAGCGAGAAGAGAAGGCAAAGCACGGTCGATAAAAGTATGATCAAGAAGTGATCCTATAGCAACCTACGTCAAGCATAACTCCAACACCATGTTCACTTCCCGGACTCCGCCGAGAAGAGACCATCACGGTTACACACGCGGTTGATGTATTTTAATTAAGGTCAACTTCAGGTTTTCTACAACCGGACGTTAACAAATTCCCATCTGCCACATAACCGCGGGCACGGCTTTCGAAAGATAATACCCTGCAGGGGTGTCCCAACTTAGCCCATGACAAGCTCTCACGGTCAACGAAGGAATAGACCTCCACCCGAGACGTTCCGATCAGACTCGGTATCCCGGTACAACAAGACATTTCGACAGGGTAAAACTAAACCAGCAACACCGCCCGAATGTGCCGACAAATCCCGATAGGAGCTGCACATATCTCTTTCTCAGGGCACACTCAGATGAGTCTAGCTACGAGTAAAACCAACCCTCAAGTTTCCCCGAGGTGGCCCCGTAGGCAGCTCAGTTCGAACCAACACTCAGAGGAGCACTGGCCCGGGGGGGTTAGAATAAAGATGACCCTTGAGTCTGCAGAACCCAAGGGAAGGTGGTAGGTTGTTAGTGCAAATGGTAAAACCAATGTTGGGCATTGCTGGAGGAGCTTTACTTAAGGCGAACTGTCAAGGGGTTCCCATTATAGGCCAACCGCGTAAGGAACACAAAATCCGGGAACATAACACCGATATGACGGAAACTAGGGCGGCAAGAGTGGAACAAAACACCAGGCATAAGGCCGAGCCTTCCACCCTTTACCAAGTATATAGATGCATTAATTAAATAACATATATTGTGATATCCCAACAAGTAAACATGTTCCAACAAGGAACAACATCTCCATGTTCCAACAAGGAACAAAACTTCAATCTTCACCTGCAACTAACAACGCTATAAGAGGGGCTGAGCAAAGCGGTAACATAGCCAATCAACGATTTGCTAGGACATGGTGGGTTAGAGGTTTGACATGGCAATTTGGGAGGCTGACAAGCAAATGGTAGGCATCGTAGCATTGGCATAGCAAAAGAGCGAGCAAACTAGCATAGCAAAGATAGTAGTGATTTCGAGGGTATGATCATCTTGCCTGAGATTCCACTAGGAAGAAGAACAAGTCCATGAAGAAGACAAACGGGCGTAGACGAACACATCCTCACAACTCCGGAATGAAACCGAAGCTAACGAGAGAAGCAACCCGGAAAGAAACAAACAACATAGTAAACACACAAGCATAAACAAGTCATGATGCACAAACAAGTATGATGCATGTCCGGTTTAATGAGGCATGGCATGGCAAAGTGCAACAAACAATACTACAAGTTAAGTGGAGCTCAATATGCAATGAGTTGCATATTGACAAAACCCCACATCAATTATTTAGTTCTCCCTCGGTTATGCTACTAATCAATATTAAATGTTGTTAAACATGGCAAAGGGTGAAGCATAATATAAACTATACCATCTAAACAATTTAAATGGGGCCGGATATAAAAACAACAAATCCGATAAATCCCCATATGCATTTAGCAATTTAATGCAACAACAAGTTTAGACATTTTAAATGTTGTTATCATGATGCGGATGACATATACAAGTTTTATGCAATTTTATGAAAATGTTAACATAAGCATGTTATGAAGCATTTATCACCGTGGTGGAATAAAGGGGTGCCACGGCAACGAATCCGAAAATGATGCCATGACAACAGATCGGTTCCGGTAACTCGATTGAGATGTCGGTGCAAAAGGAAGTGAGCGTGAGCGAGTCATGCAAGATGGTGGGGTGCTCCCGGTTACCGGGTTCCCATGGGTTAGGGGCATGGAAAACGAGTGACAATTCGAACACGGTGCAAACGGTGCATCTCATACATGCAAGGGCATCTCATCACGGTCGTCGTCTCGGGGTTATACCTTTGAAGCGTGCATTCGGGGCGAAACGCGTTCGTAGTGGAAGTAGTCGGTCACGGAGCAGTCGTCGTCGGAAGTAGAGGAAGTAGTCGTTCAAGCGTCCGATGGTAATAGTACTCGGTCGTTTCGAAGAGGTACTTGGGGTCATTCGAACTTGCCGATCTCGTCGTCTCGAAGGGGTACTTGACGTACTTAGCGATTCCGAAGACGAGGTAGAGGTACACTTGTTGTAGGGGTACTTGTCAGATCCACGGCGACGGTAGAGGTACAAATGTTCTCGCGGTACTTGTCGGTCCAGTCTTGGTGTAGATGTACATCGCAAACGTAGTGGTACTCGCGGACTTCGGCGCCGGTAGTCGTACACGGTTCGTAGGGGTACTTGGCGTTCTTGGTGATTCCGAAGAAGGCGGTAGATGTACTCGGCGAATCCACAAGGCGTGCACGGGTCGAAGTGGAACTCTTGACAAAATCCACGGGACTGACTTGGCATGCAACAAGCACGGCGCGATGGGCATGAAGGGCGGCGCTGGTTCTCTGCTCCAACGAAGCAGAACGACGAGCGAGCGGGCGGCCGACCTGGTGTCTTAGAGCAGCGTGGAAAGGCGGTGGTGAGCGACCGGATCGGAGGCAGAGGAGGTCACGGGAAGCTGGTCCGGCGGGATCCGGGCGAAGGAGGGCTGACCTGGGCGCAGGTCGCCGGATCGGGAGGCGATGGGCCTCGGCAGACCTGAGCAGAGCCAGGAGGAGGAGGTCGCGGGCGACGAGAGGGTGCAGTAGTTGCTGTTGCTGTCGGTGGCGACGAACTTGGAGGCGGGGCGGCGTGCAGAGCTGCGTGAAGGAGAGGCGGGGCCATGGCAGGCCTCGTTGGCGGCGGAGCTAGGGTTCACCGGAGCAGGGGGGCCTCGGGCGTCATGGGGCGGCGCTTGGAGCTCGGGGCAGAGGAGGTGGAGAGGCGCGGGACGAGGACGAGGCAGGAGGTCGCGCGAGGTGGAGGAGGAAGGGCGAGGCCGCGGCGCTGAGGAGGTGGTGGTGCTCGCGGGCGGACGAAGCAGGGAGGCGCGATGGAGGTCGTCGACGCGGAGAAGTAGCAGGCGAGGCGCGGCCATGGCAGGACCCGACGGATCCGGACGGGGCGGCGCTGGAGGGCAACGCGAGGCAGAGAGTGGAGGGAGGAAGAGACGAGGGGGACCGAGCGGGACTGCGAGCGAGAGAGGTGGGGATCGGGCGATGGGTGCGAGCGATGCGGCGCTGGAGGGAGGACGAGGGAGATGGAGATCGAGCGGAGGGGAGGCTAGGGTTAGGTAGCGGCGTGGCTGGGCCTTGGGCCTAGGGAGACTCGGCCGGCCTGGTGGGGAGGGGAATGGCCAGAGGCCTGGCTGGGCTCCTTCTCTCTCTCTCTCTTTAGCAGAAAAAAAATAGAGAGCAATTCAAAAGAATTAAAAGAAAGGCCAAGAACAAGAATAAAATGGTGGGACATATTTGTAAGGCTTTACGGAATATTTCCAACCCAACAAAAATGGTTCCAACAAAATAGGAGAAGTTAAATCTAAAATTATTTAACTTGCACCGAAGGAGTTTGAATGGAGTCTAGACTTTAGGAGTAGTAAAAAATGTTGAGATATTTGGTGGAGCTCCGGAAGATGATGAATGAATAAATGGCAAAGTTGGAGATCAAGAATTAAGACAACAGAGGCATTGGGATTTTGCAAGTGTGTTATGGTGAATTCCAAAAATGGAATATTTAATATAGCTCCCTAATATTGGAGGATATGTTATAAAGAGAAGTCACCATGTGAGTCCCTCGATTTAAATGGATCGAAAAATCCATACAATTTATTTAGTTGAGGTTTTAAAAAATAAATGACATGATGGCATGATGCAATGCAAATGATGCAAGGATGAATGCAACAAATAAAACAAATCACACGACGAAACTCGGAATCGCTGGAAGTCGTCTGGAGCGTCGGTCTCGGGGCGTTACACTTGCCCATTACTTCTGGGATGTGCAACACGGGCAAATGATATCGTGCTTCCGAGGGCATGAACATATTGCATGAAGGCGCGCTCGTGAATGGGTTGCCGTTGTCTGTGATGATGCGGGCAGGAACCCCAAAGCGGCACACCAAATCTTTCAATAACTTGATAGCTGATTGAGCGGTCACCTTCATCATGGCAGCTACTTCCGACCACTTTTTAAATGTGTCGATTGCAACAAACAAGAATTCAAAGCCCCCGGCAGCTCGGGGGAAAGGGCCGAGGATATCAAGTCCCTAGACCAAAAATGGGCATGAAAAAGGATTGTCTGATGCGCTTGTGCTGACAGATGGATGTTCTTGGAATGGAGCTGATAGGCTTCACACTTGGTTACTAGCTCGACTGCATCTAGGAGGGTTGTGGGCCAATAGAATCCTTGCCGGAATGCTTTCGAAATTAATGTCCTTGATCTAATGTGGGAGCCGCACATGCCTTTGTGTATCTCTTCTAGCATTTCCTTTCCCTCTTCCTGGCAAATGCACTTCAATTTCACGCTGTTGCGCCTCCTTCTGTAGAGAGTGTCATCGACAAACTGGTACATACTGGCCCTCCGGGCTAATCTTTCCGCTTCTTCTTGCTCTTCAGGAATTTCTCCAGTTTGGGGGAAATGGACTATGTGCCTTTCCCAAGTGGGAGCCGGAGGTTCGGCAACGAGGACTAGCACCACTTCCTCATTCATGGGGGTGCATCCCTTGACCGCAAGGACTAAAGGTCTGGCAGGAGGAAGCAACCCGACAATCCAAGGGCAGTTGTTTCTGGCATCGTCCCTGCCAGGAGCCCCGGGAGGCTCTACCGGGGGAGGCTTACCAGAGTCCAATTTCCTCCTCTTCCGGGCCACTTTTTTCGGGGATACGAAGAGTTGAGAAAGATGGAGAACAAAAGTTCATGGTTCCTCAGGAAGCTTCTGCACAGCGCACTTCAACAGGTGATCAGCTATGCTATTTTCTTCATGGGGTACGTGCTCTGTTTGCAACCATCAGTGGACTTTAATCTTCTCACTTCGTCAACGTATGCCTCCATCAGTGCACTTTGGTAATCCTTGTTGACTTGTCTCACCACAAGCTGCGATTCTCCTCGAATGATCAACTTCTTGATTCCCAATTCTATGGCAATTCTTAGCCCGGCAAGGAGTCCTTCATAATCAGCTGTTTTATTGGTTGCCTCCTCCCGGGGAAAGTGCATTTGGAGGACGTACTTCAAGTGTTCCCAAGTGGGAGCAACGAGAAGCACGCCATCCCCTGCACCTTGCAGGGAGAAAGCACCGTTAAAATACATGATCCATTCTTTGGGTGATTCCTGATGAGCCACAAGTATATGGGATATATCGTAGTCATTTTGATAAGTAAGATTGTCGAACTCAACAAGGAGCAGAAGGAAATGACAAGTGGTTTTCAGTAAGGTATTCTCTGCAAGCACTGAAATTATCGGTAACAAATAGTTTTGTGATAAGGTAATTCGTAATGGGTGACAAGTAACAAAAGTAAACAAGGTGCACCAAGGAGGCCCAATCCTTTTTGTAGAAAAGGACAAGCTTGGACAAACTCTTATATAAAGGAAAACGCTCCCGAGGACACATGGGAATTATCGTCAAGCTAGTTTTCATCATGCTCATATGATTCACGTTCGTTACTTTGATAATTTGACATGTGGGTGGACCGGTGCTTGGGAACTGCCCTTCCTTGGACAAGCATCCCACTTATGATTAACACCTCTCGCAAGAATCCGCAACTACGAAAGAAAAATTAAGTTAAACCTAACCATAGCATGAAACATATTGATCCAAATCAGCCCCTTATGAAGCAACGCATAACCTCGGGTTTAAGCTTCTATCACTCTAGCAACCCACCATCTAGTTATTACTTCCCAATGCCTTCCTCTATGCCCAAATAATGGTGAAGTGTCATGTAGTCGACGTTCACATAACAACACTAGAGGAAAGACAACATACATCTTATCAAAATATTGAACGAATACCAAATTCACATACATCTTTTTATATTTATATTTATATTTTTTATTTTTATTTTTCTTAGCTATAGCGCTGCCCTAGCAACAATGCGCTACTGCTAACTTTTTCTTCTTCTTTTTGTATTTTTCTTTTTCTTTTTCATATTCCACAAACTTCCTTATTTTTATTTTATTTTTAATTTATTTTTATTTCTCTTTTTACTTTTATTATTCTTTTCCTTTTTCTTTTTCTTTTTATTTTTCTTGTTCTTTTTCATATTCCACAAACTCAGGGGTTTAATTTGGTCTGTAGTTTGAGCAATACCACTGTTACCCTCCGGATAATAATTAGTATAATATATACCTTACATCATTTGACCGCTATCGGCAGTATACAAAATAGCTAGACACACACAAACTTTGGGATTAGTTTGTCAGCTTGGGCGACAACGACGCTTCAGACTGATCTTCTTCCCTCTTTTGTTCGTTGTCGAATAATTGAGCCCATGGTCGTGACTTTTCCTTCTCCAGGGATTACGATCTTTCGTAGGTAATGTAGTCTTCATTCTTCTTTTGACATATGTTTCGTCGTCATCAGCATCATCCTCCCTCATAGGATCACCGTACTGGTCATAGTCTTCCTCGTTGGCGACTCCATCCATTCCGGCGATGCTCCTTTTGCTTCTCCTCACGACAACACGGCTGGGATTGATCGGATCAGTTATGAAGAAACATTGTGTCACGTGTGTAGTGTGTACCCATGGCTCATTTTTGGTGATGGCGTTGATGGTACCACTATCATCGGAGTCGGGTATACACATGGTAGTGAAATGTCGGTTTTCTCTGTGTACATTTTTAGCCCATCTGACACGGAACATCGTCGCGTTATGCTCTCCAGAGTAGTTAAGATCCCATATCTCTTTGACCCTTCCGTAATATCTTTCAATTACATTCCCGGTCATGGCTTCCATCGTCACCCCTGAGTTTTGGTCATCACTGTTTTTATCTTTCTCCTCCGTGTAGAACGTGTATTCGTTGAGATCTTATGCTTGATAAGTCGCGAGGTTGGTCGAGGGGCCATGTTCTAAGGCGTATATGAGTGTTCCATTCGGACAACCCTTGTTCTGGGGATTAGCCAGAACTCTCTCTTTGAACCAACACAAGAAAGTGGAGTTGTGCTCTCTAATAACTTCAGCGTCCGTCCTGTGCACCCCACGGTCACGGTACTTCTTTGGGATGGTCTCTTTGTGTAGTGTCACGAAATCTTCTAGCACATCTAGGTGTTGTAGCACTACTAAGTTTGCCCTGTCAAGGTCGTTTTGTCGGCTCGAGAGTAACACATTCACATCCCTATGACCGTTGGTGTGACCTTCGCCTTCGAGCCTTCCATAATGCTTGTTGACGGGCAAACCAACACCAGGGTCTCTGGTCAGATAACTATCACAGAAAGAGATGCACTCTTTGGTTAGATATCCCAGGGCTATGCTTCCATCTGGACGGGACATGTTACGAACGAATCCTTTGATTACCCCATTCATCCTCTCGAAAGGCATCGTGCTATGCAGGAATGTCGGCCCTAGGTCGATGATGTCATCCACGGTGTGTACACATAGATGCACCATGACATCAAAGAACGCGGGCGGGAAGTACATCTCTAGCTCATTCAGAATGACAACGATCTCTTCATGTAGCCTATGGAGTTCCTTCACACTGATCGACTTTTGAGAGATAGCATCAAAAAAGTGGCATAGGTCAGTAAGCGTCTCACGCACATGTGTGTCCATAATCCCTCGAAGTGCAACCTGGAGTAACTACATCATCATCACATGACAGTCGTGAGACTTCATCCCACTGAACCTTTTTTTCTTAGTGTCCAGATATTTGCTTATCTTCCCATAGTATCCGGAACTAACTTTGATTCCGGCAAGGCACTTGAACAATTGATCGACCTCCTTCGGATCTAAGGTGAAGCAAGAGGGGGGGGCAATATTGTTCTTCCTTCTTGTTTACTTTTTTGCCCCTATCTTCCGTTTCCGTCTTCGTCTCGGTCTCCTCTGACGACCTTTTACCGGGCATTTGAAGATCTTTCCTGATTTTCAAAAATTCCAAGTCTTTTCTTGCCTTCGGCCCATCCTTGGTCCTCTCCGACATGTTCATCAATGTTCCAAGCAAACTCTCAAGGATATTTTTTGTGATATGCATTTGATCAAGGCTATGAGGCGTGTCGAGTATGGGCTAGTATTCCAAGTCCCAGAAAATAGATCTCGTGTCACACCCTAGCTGGTCATGCATTAGAGTGTGTGCATCATGTTTAATTTTCCATTTAATTTGAATTGGGGATCTGTGAAACCCTCAGAATCATTTTGAAAATGACCCAAATAAAAATTTCTCCAAAAGGATCCAAGAAAATGCTCATGTGGCTCTCTGAAAATATTGGACAGAGATAAAAATCAAACCAATATTTTCAGGAGCTCATAGGTATTTATTTTGGGCTTTTGGAATTGATGCATAAATATTTGCATTGGAAATATATTAATTATATATATTAATATATGTCCAAATATTATGCCAATTATAAAGGAGCTCTGGAATAATATATCTAGCCCCTGCAAAAATTGGCATAAGTTAAATAAATGATTTAATATATTATTTAAATCAAAACAAATGTCAGAAATTAGAAAACAGAAAAGAAATAACAGGAGGAGCTTACCTGGGCTCCTCCCTGTGCGGCCCAGCCAGCTGGCCGGCCCAGCAAGCCAGCCCAGCCCACCACCGCCGTCGTCCTCCTGGCGCCAGTCGGCCAGGCGTGTGGCCGGCGCGCGCGCACGGCCGGAGCGCCACGCCACCAGCTCGTCTGCCTGCCTCCCCCGCCAGCGCGACGCCGCGGCGCTTCTTCTCGGTGCCGCCCCGATCCCCTGGCCTTATCCCTCTCTCTCTCCCGTGCTGCTCCCTCTCTCTCTCTCACGGCCGAACACCACCGTCGCCGCCGTTCGCCATAGCAGCCATCTCCGGCCACCCCTCGCTCCCCCGACTAGCTCAGAAGCTCCGCCACAACCCCCTCTTCCTCCCCACCGCTCCACAGCTCCCCGGAAGCCCTGCATCACCGCCTACGTCGCCGTTCCCCTCTTCGGGCTCCGACCATCGTCGTCGTCGAATTCGTCGTCTCCAGCGCGTCCCCGAGCCTGCTAGCCATCCCTGCAGCTCCAAGGTGAGCCCACGGATCGTTTCCCCCTTCTCCCCTGGTCTCTCCCGACCTCTAGGCCCTAGCCCCACCTTGGCCGAGAGCTCCACGCCGCCGGCGATGTCGCCGTCGTGGCCACGGTCACCGTAGCGCCCAACCGAGCACACTATCGTGCTCTACACCTCACTAGGATCACGCAGCACACACTAACGCCTCCCCAAACCCTCTGCAACATCGATCCCGACCGCACCCGAACTCCGGCCGCCGCAGCCGAGCTCGCCGCCGTCAACTCCGGCCACCCCGAGCCCAACCACCACCACCAATAGTCGCGGCTCAACCTCAGCAACACGTAGATGCCTTCCGCCGTCCATTTGGTTGCCGGAATGGCAAAAAGCACTTTCGCCGCCGTCTCGGACCTCGCCGGCGTCATGTCGCCGGTGGGGTTTGACTTGTCCGACCTGGGGTTTGACCCCCCAGGGTCACTGACGCGTGGGCCCTGTCGGCCAGGTGGTTAGATTAGCGCTAACTACTGTTAGTCAACCCCCCCTGACACTGACAGTGGGCCCCAGCGCCACTAATCCCTAATTAGGATTAACTTAAACCTGTTTAACCCCCCCTGTCACTGACGTGTGGCCCCCACACGTCAGGTTTGACTTCAGCCAGCCGCAGTTGACCACTGACGTCATGCTGACGTCATGCTGGCGCAATAATTATATTTCTGGATTTAAATTAAATCAGGAAATTCCAGAATATTATTTAACCTTCAAAAATTCATAACTTTTATTCTGTAACTCCAAATTGGACAAATTATATATGAAAAATGATCAGAAAAATCCAATCTATCCATCTGTACTATTTTCATGCATGATCAAACAAGTTAAATTGATGTTTTAAGCAGAACAAGGAAAAGCACTTTAAAAGGCCATGTTTGAGTTTGAAATTTGAATCTTTGATTCAAATTTGTTCAAACCCTTCTGGTTTTAGTTGCATTAGCCCAACACACTCATCTTGCCATGTCTCATGCATGCATCATATTGTTGCACATTGTTTGGTGATGTTGCGTATCGATGTCCTTTGCGACAGGTTCTGCCCCCGAGGAGTACCGTGATTACCCTAACGAAGAATCATATCCGAGCATCGAACCATCAGGCAAGCAACCAACCATTTGATCATATCGATACAATCCCATGTTCTCGCTCCTGCTCTCTTTTACTGCATTAAGACAACGCGATTCAAACTGCTGTGTGCTACGGTAGTTGAACCCATTTCCTCTGCATGACCTGTCATTGCCACAGTAACTAGATGAAACCCACTAGCATGTGTAGGAGCTGATTGAGCCATATGTATGTGTTGTTCCTACCTTGCTATGCCTGCTATGCTTAGAGTCGTGTCAGGTCTGGTTCATCTGGGTGATGGGCTAGAGTGAAATGTTATGTCGGTAATGAGAGTGGTGTGGTGAACACGATTTGGTAAAGGTATCGATGAGAGGCCATGTAGGAGTACATGGTGGGTTGTTTCATTGAAGCCGACCTTAAGCACTGAGATCTGTATATGTGATTTAAGATACAGCTACTACCATGCATTGGGCCCTGAAATATGACCCCGCTCGACTTCTTATTCACCCTAGCTCTCTGTCCAGGAGTTGCAAGTAGTTTCTGGTGTTGTAGCCTACTGGAGGCCGTGGACAGCGCTGACCGTAGGGGTGGGCTGTGATGCGGTAGGTACGTGGCACGGTGTACCGAATACCCGTTAGGTATCTCGGGAACCCTGTTCACATCGTTCGGGGCCGTATGGGAAACCTCGGCCGGACTCCCTGCGGATGGAACCTGAATAGGCGATAAACCTGGACTAGAGGCTTAAGTGTTTAGGTAGGTCGTGGTCTACACCCACGTCGGCTTTCGCTTGAAGTCTGCCGAGCACATGTCGTGTGCAGACGCTAAGTGGTGGAAACATGTATGAAGAAGTACACCCCTGCAGGGTTAACATGATCTATTCGAATAGCCGCGTCCGCGGTAAAGGACTACTCGGTTGCCTATACAGTTCATAGACAAGTAAATGGAAACTACTAAAAGCCTCAAGATAAGTGTGAGTGCCGAGGATGGCTCTTCCGTAGGAAGACGGAGGTGGATCCTCGGTAGTGTATTGAAGTGGTGAGTAGTGGACTCGTGTGCGCAAAACATTTCAAGTTGGAGTATCGTAGGATAGCCTAGCCAAGAGTCAAAGCTGGCTTGCTGCAATAACTCCACCAACCCTTCTTGATACTAAGCATGTATGTAGGATCTGATGTAAGTCTTGCTGAGTACCTTTGTACTCATGTTGCTATAATCTACATTTTTACAGAAGACGCTGCAACCCCTTCTGATGGGTTCTATGTAGACGTTGACATCAACGAGTAGGCTAAAGACCCAGGTGGTGACCCTGAGCTTGTGAAGGACCACATAGTATAGCTAGGCTTTCCAAGCCTCTTTTATTTTACTAGTTGTCTGTACTCAGACAAGTTACTTCCGCTGCTGGTTTGTATGACTGTATGACTTGTATGTTGGGTCGTGAGACCCGTACCTTTGTGTATGTTATGTATGGCTCCCTGAGCCTTAAATAAAGTACTTGTGTCGTAGAGTCATGTTGTGATGCTTCGTTGTATTTGCACATATCGAGCATATTGTGTGTATGATTGAAATGCTTGGTATGTGTGGGATCTGACTATCTAGTTGTTTATCTTTAGTAGCCTCTCTTACCGGGAAATGCCTCCTAGTGTTACCGCTGAGCCATGGTAGCTTGCTACTGCTCTGGAACACTTAGGCTGGCCGGCATGTGTCCTTCTTCGTTCCTGTGTCTGTCCCTTCGGGGAAATGTCACGCTTTGAGTACCGGAGTCCTATTAGCCCGCTACAGCCCGGTTTACCGGAGTCCTGCTAGCCCAGTGCTATAGCCCGGACCCACTTGCTGATGACCGACACGTTCGAAGCTGGGTCATGGATGCCTGTCCCTGTAAGTCTGTGCCACTTTGGGTTTACGACTAGTCATGTCAGCCCGGGCTCCTTATCATATGGATGCTAGCGACACTATCATATACGTGAGCCAAAAGGCGCAAACGGTCCCGGGAAAAGGTAAGACGACACCCGTGGGGATACCGTGCGTGAGGCCGCAAAGTGATATGAGGTGTTACCAGCTAGATCGATGTGACATCGAGTCGGGGTCCTGACAGCGTTGGCATCAGAGCCGGACTGCCTGTAGGTTCTCCAAGCCAAACTGGTCGATGTTGAGTCTAGAAATTCTTTAGTTATATGTAGGGGAATTGTTTGTGGGATGGATCGTAAGGCTCTTTTTACTCCTTATACCTTATGACTTTCTGATCTGAGTCAGTCCATTCTTCCACCGGGGGTTAAGGAATTAGGATCTGTTCTCTCTATCAGGATCACGAGTTACTAATCAGTAGTACCTTATAAGTTTGATGGTTACAAGCCTAGTTCAGTTCTACTACCACCTTATGTTGCCAGAATGGTTCAGAACTTTGATATGATGATGTTGAGTGTGTATGAAATCCTTTGTCAAATGTCTCAAAATCCTTTTTGAGCATTTACAGCTGTTATGCTGCCAAAATTTTGCTAGAAGTCCTAATGCTCTTGCATTATGATTGTGCTTTCAGATGGCCACTCGCGACCTCAATCAAGTGGTTCGCCTGACTCGATGCCTAGATGTACCCGGCCATACTGCTAAGTTGGTCAGGGTAATGACTGAGGCTGGATACCGCTGGTATCCTGAGTACACGGTCGAAGAGCAATTCCGAGACTTTAATCAAAGCCAGTATCTCTGCACTGTCAGGATATTTCCATCTTATCCTGGATCCACCGAGCCTCTTCACTGCTCCTATGGACTCGGGGTTACTATTGAGATGGTTGTGCAGGACGCCGCCTACTCTATGATGACCATTATGCGAGTCAGATCTGGTTTATTTCGGGACTCTGATTTCCGGTATATGCCAGGATCACTTCCGGGAGCACAAGGGTATCTCCAGGCTATCTATGCTGACTCCACTCAGGAGGATTCACGGACTCGCACCACTGCTGAGATGCTCGAGGATAAGGACCGTGAAAATCGGGCCTTAAGGTTAGAGCTCTTCAATACCCGTGCTGACCACTGGGCTACTTTGACTCGGTTCGCACCGGCGGTGCAAGCTGGATATTCAGATATGCGCGATCTCTATCCTGTGAGATCTGCTCTGCCGGACGTGATGGTTTGGCGTGATGTAGGAGGCATCACCCCACCTCGCGGTCCCCGCAGGCCACCGTTTGATGGTCCAAGGCCTCATCCTAGCCCCTATGGTCCACAAGCTCCGCGAGACCGTCTGTTTCCGGATGATCATGTTGAACTTCCAGGCTATGGAGGCGACTTTTACGAGGACTACTACGGATCGGTCTGAGTTAGTGGTAGTATCACTAGTTCGCACTAGCTGTGTCGTCTATCGTCCCGCGTGACTCGTGGGATATGACTTAGTTTGTACTCTTCCGGAGGTGTAGAAAAATAATGTATAGGAGCTTGGGATGCCTTCGATAAGATGTAATCCTTTTTCACCATAATAGTACTTTGTTTGGTCTTGTACTAAACCCTGTATGGTGTGTATGACGATGGAATAAAGAAGCAGTTTCTGTATCTACCATGTCATACGGATGATCATCTTGCATTCCGATTTATTCCTTACATTATGTATCCTATGTCGGAATTTTACCATCCTGACTAAATCATTGTCTTGGTTACCTAGGATGGTCAACACGCGCGCTAACCCTGCTTCCCAAGAGCAGGCCGAAGGCAGTGAAGCCAGGGATGCAAATCTGCCTCATCCTCCTTCACTAGCCGAGGTTATGATGGAAGCTGAGAGAAACAAGCGGGAGACAAACCGTTTGTTGGAGCGTATTGAACAGAATACAGCACACCATCAGAGGGCTAACGTGGTGTCACTCAGTGATTTTATCAAATTGCATCCACCCACGTTCCACCACTCCGTCGAGCCTCTCGACGCTGATGACTGGCTTCGCAGTATCTCTCACAAACTGCGTTCCACGCTGGTAGCGGAGGCTGACAAGGTCACCTTTGCTGCATATCATCTTGAAGGCCCCGCCAGTCTATGGTGGGAGAATTATGGAGCTATGCGCCCAGCGGGCCATGTCACTACTTGGGCTGAGTTCAGCGAGGCTTTCCGTGAACATCACATTCCGGAGGGTCTCATGGACCGTAAACGTGAGGAATTCTGCAATTTCACCCAAGGCCGACTTTCTGTGGATGTCTATAGCAGGGAGTTTGGTAATCTCGCGCGATATGCAACTGAGGAAGTGTCTACTGACGCCAAGAAGCAAGCAAGGTTCCGTAAGGGCCTTAGTCCTGAGCTTCGCCGCGACCTCCGTCTGCATGAGTGCACATCTTTTTCGAAACTTGTCAACAAAGCCATCAGTGCTGAAACTGGTCAGACTGACTATGACGCAACACGCAAGCATGGCCGTGACATGGGTTCCTCATCCGGTGCTGGTCCTCAAAAGCGCCGCGTGTGGGTACCCAACACCGCCCTGCCACCCAGGTTCACACCGAGGCCATCTTTCCAGGCGCCTCGCCCCGTTCAACAGTCTGCACCGGCCAAGCCCTATGGGGGTCCAACCAATTATGCTCCTCCACGTACCAGTTCCGTGACTTGTTTCAAGTGTGGGGAATCTGGCCACTATATGCGTGAGTGTCCCCAGACCAACCCCAATCAATCTGCTAAAGCTGTTGGCCGTGGCAAGCCGACAGGAAAAATATTCCACGCCAAGCCGGTTACCGCTTCACGTGGCCATGTCAACTGTATCTCTGCCGAAGAAGCTCAAGAGGATCCCAACGTCGTTCTCGGTACGCTTCTTGTTAATTGCCACCCGGCATCTGTTCTTTTCGATACAGGAGCCTCTCATTCTTTTATATCTGAAAACTATGCTCGTTTGCACAACGTCGCATTCGGTGATATGCCAACCTCTATGGTAATCCAAACTCCGGGATCCAAATGGCAAACTTCTAGAGTAAGCCATGGAAATGAAATCCAAGTCGACAGACTTGTTTTCCTCGCGTCCTTGATAGCCCTTAAATCTTCAGATATTAATATCATTCTGGGTATGGACTGGATGTCAGCTCATCAAGCCAAAATTGATTGCTTCTCTAGGACTGTTCAACTCACCCATCCTTCGGGGAAGATAGTCAATGTCTTGACCCGAATAGCCAAGCGACAATTATATTCTCTTAACGCCAGCCCTTTGCCAGACCTTGAGGACATTCCGGTAGTCCGTGACTTCCCGGATGTCTTTCCAGAGGAATTGCCAGGTGTTCCACCTGACAGGGATGTTGAGTTCGTAATAGACCTCATTCCAGGAACCGTTCCGATTGCTAGAAGACCTTATAAGATGGCACCCTTAGAACTAGCCGAGCTTAAGAAACAACTCGATGAATCCTTGAAAAAGGGTTTCATCCGCCCTAGTTCATCTCCATGGGCATGCCCCGTCCTATTCGTCAAGAAAAAGGATGGTACGGACCGGATGGTTGTAGATTACCGACCTGTCAATTTGGTCACAATCAAGAACAAATATCCACTTCCCAGGATCAACGACCTGTATGATCAGCTCGCTGGATCCTCAGTCTTCTCCAAGATGGATTTGAGGTTGGGATACCATCAAATCAAAATCAGAAACGGGGACATTCCTAAAACGGCCTTTGTTACTCGTTATGGCCAATACGAGTACACCGTCATGTCCTTCGGTTTAACCAACGCTCCAGCCACCTTTTCTCGGTTAATGAACTCAATCTTCATGGAGTATTTGGATAAATTCGTCGTAGTTTATCTCGATGACATACTCATCTATTCCAAGAACGAGGAAGAACATGCCGAACATCTAAGGCTAGTGTTGAAGAAACTTCGAGAGCATCGCCTTTATGCCAAATTTTCTAAATGCGAATTCTGGTTGTCAGAAGTGACCTATCTGGGTCATGTAATATCTGGTAAAGGTATTGCTGTTAACCCTGAGCGAGTTCAAGCCGTCCTTAATTGGACTCCACCTGAATCGGTCAAGCAAGTTCGGAGTTTTCTGGGCTTAGCGAGCTATTGTCGTCGCTTTGTCGAGAACTTCTCCAAAGTTGCCAAACCTCTAACCGAACTCCTCAAGAAAGATAAGAAGTTCGAATGGACTCCACAATGTGAGCACAGCTTTCAGGAACTGAAAAGACGCCTGACTTCTGCTCCCGTACTGGTACCGCCAGACTTCTCCAAGGACTTCGTTATCTACTGCGACGCCTCGCGACAAGGACTAGGTTGCATTCTTATGCAAGATCGACACGTAATTGCTTACGCTTCACGGCAATTGCACCCACATGAGGAGAATTATCCTACTCATGATCTAGAGCTTGCAGCCGTAGTCTATGCACTTAAGACCTGGCGACATTACCTCCTCGGTAATCGTTGCGAAATATTCACTGATCACCAAAGCCTGAAGTACATTTTCACCCAACCGGATTTGAATCTCAGGCAGAGACGTTGGGTTGAATTGATCACAGACTTCGACTTAGGAATAACCTACACCCCAGGGAAAGCCAACGTCATGGCTGATGCGCTAAGTCGTAAATCTTATTGTAACAACCTGATGTTACAACAAAGTCAACCGCTTCTCCATGAGGAATTTCGGAAGCTTAACCTTCACATTGTTCCTCAAGGTTTTCTTTCCACCTTGGTAGCAAAACCTACTCTTACGGATCAAATCATCGCTGCCCAAAAGCGAGATAAGGGAATATCTAAAATCAAAGAGAACATAGCTAGCGGAGGTGCTAGTTGTTTCTCCACTAATGATCATGGTGTTGTGTACTTTGAGAACCGTCTAGTGGTTCCCAAGAACCAGCATCTACGGCAGTTGATCCTTAAGGAGGCTCATGAATCTCCTCTCACCATTCATCCCGGTAGCACTAAAATGTATCAGGATCTACGCCAGAGGTTCTAGTGGACTAGGATGAAAAGAGAAATTGCTCAGTATATTGCTAATTGCGACGTCTGTCGTCGTGTAAAAGCAGAGCATCAACGGCCTGCTGGCACCCTTCAACCCTTAGCTATTCCTGAATGGAAATGGGATAATATTAGTATGGATTTCATTACCGGTTTTCCCAGGACCAAGAGAGGGAATAATGCTATTTTCGTCGTGGTCGATCGTCTTTCCAAAGTAGCTCATTTCTTACCTGTTCGTGAGAGTATAACCGCTAGTCAGCTGGCAGATTTGTACGTCTCCCGAATAGTGTCTCTCCATGGTGTTCCTTTGGAAATTAACTCGGATCGAGGAAGTCTTTTCACCTCTCGATTTTGGGAAAGTTTCCAAAATGCTATGGGAACCCGTCTCTCCTTTAGCACCGCTTTCCACCCTCAGTCAAGTGGTCAAGTGGAACGCGTCAACCAAATTCTAGAAGACATGCTTCGAGCCTCTGTTATCTCTTTCGGAATGGACTGGGAGAAGTGCCTTCCATTTGCCGAATTCGCTTACAACAACAGCTATCAATCTAGCTTGGGTAAAGCCCCTTTTGAAGTTCTCTATGGACGACGATGTCGAACACCCCTTAACTAGTCAGAGACCGGGGAAAGACAATTCTTTGGCCCGGATATGATTCAGGAAGCAGAAGAACAAGTTCGTATCGTTCGTGAAAAGTTGAAAACAGCCCAACCTCGTCAAAAGAGTCAATATGACCGAAAACATAGGGCTATGACTTTCGAGGTTGACGAGAAGGCTTATCTTCGGGTCACCCCTCTGAAGGGAACCCATCGTTTCGGTATCAAAGGCAAATTGGCTCCTCGTTACATTGGACCTTTTCGCATTCTTGCCAAACGAGGAGAAGTTGCCTACCAGTTGGAACTACCTCCGCACCTCTCCAGAGTTCACGATGTCTTCCACGTTTCCCAACTCAAGCGTTGCTTCTCGGACCCTATCCGTGAAGTGGACCACGAAACGCTTGATCTCCAAGATAATCTTACATATCGAGAGTACCCCATTCGTATCCTCGATCAGGCCGAACGTACCACCCGACGTCATAATATCAAGTTCCTCAAAGTTCAGTGGTCTCATCATTCTGAGGATGAAGCAACTTGGGAAAGGGAGGATCGTCTTCGACTTGAATATCCCGCCTTCTTCCCGGAGGAACCCAAATCTCGGGACGAGATTCTTTTGAGTGGGGGTGAGTTGTCACACCCTAGCTGGTCATGCATTAGAGTGTGTGCATCATGTTTAATTTTCCATTTAATTTGAATTGGGGATCTGTGAAACCTTCAGAATCATTTTGAAAATGACCCAAATAAAAATTTCTCCAAAAGGATCCAAGAAAATGCTCATGTGGCTCTCTGAAAATATTGGACAGAGATAAAAATCAAACCAATATTTTCAGGAGCTCATAGGTATTTATTTTGGGCTTTTGGAATTGATGCATAAATATTTGCATTGGAAATATATTAATTATATATATTAATATATGTCCAAATATTATGCCAATTATAAAGGAGCTCTGGAATAATATATCTAGCCCCTGCAAAAATTGGCATAAGTTAAATAAATGATTTAATATATTATTTAAATCAAAACAAATGTCAGAAATTAGAAAACAGAAAAGAAATAACAGGAGGAGCTTACCTGGGCTCCTCCCTGTGCGGCCCAGCCAGCTGGCCGGCCCAGCAAGCCAGCCCAGCCCACCACCGCCGTCGTCCTCCTGGCGCCAGTCGGCCAGGCGTGTGGCCGGCGCGCGCGCACGGCCGGAGCGCCACGCCACCAGCTCGTCTGCCTGCCTCCCCCGCCAGCGCGACGCCGCGGCGCTTCTTCTCGGTGCCGCCCCGATCCCCTGGCCTTATCCCCTCTCTCTCCCGTGCTGCTCCCTCTCTCTCTCTCACGGCCGAACACCACCGTCGCCGCCGTTCGCCATAGCAGCCATCTCCGGCCACCCCTCGCTCCCCCGACTAGCTCAGGAAGCTCCGCCACAACCCCCTCTTCCTCCCCACCGCTCCACAGCTCCCCGGAAGCCCTGCATCGCCGCCTATGTCGCCGTTCCCCTCTTCGGGCTCCGACCATCGTCGCCGTTGAATTCGTCGTCTCCAGCGCGTCCCCGAGCCCGCTAGCCATCCCTGCAGCTCCGCGGTGAGCCCCCGGATCGTTTACCCCTTCTCCCCTGGTCTCTCCCGACCTCTAGGCCCTAGCCCCACCTTGGCCGAGAGCTCCACGCCGCCGGCGATGTCGCCGTCGTGGCCACGGTCACCGTAGCGCCCAACCGAGCACACTATCGTGCTCTACACCTCACTAGGATCACGCAGCACACACTAACGCCTCCCCAAACCCTCTGCAACATCGATCCCGACCGCACCCGAACTCCGGCCGCCGCAGCCGAGCTCGCCGCCGTCAACTCCGGCCACCCCGAGCCCAACCACCACCACCAATAGTCGCGGCTCAACCTCAGCAACACGTAGATGCCTTCCGCCGTCCATTTGGTTGCCGGAATGGCAAAAAGCACTTTCGCCGCCGTCTCGGACCTCGCCGGCGTCATGTCGCCGGTGGGGTTTGACTTGTCCGACCTGGGGTTTGACCCCCCAGGGTCACTGACGCGTGGGCCCTGTCGGCCAGGTGGTTAGATTAGCGCTAACTACTGTTAGTCAACCCCCCCTGACACTGACAGTGGGCCCCAGCGCCACTAATCCCTAATTAGGATTAACTTAAACCTGTTTAACCCCCCCTGTCACTGACGTGTGGCCCCCACACGTCAGGTTTGACTTCAGCCAGCCGCAGTTGACCACTGACGTCATGCTGACGTCATGCTGGCGCAATAATTATATTTCTGGATTTAAATTAAATCAGGAAATTCCAGAATATTATTTAACCTTCAAAAATTCATAACTTTTATTCTGTAACTCCAAATTGGACAAATTATATATGAAAAATGATCAGAAAAATCCAATCTATCCATCTGTACTATTTTCATGCATGATCAAACAAGTTAAATTGATGTTTTAAGCAGAACAAGGAAAAGCACTTTAAAAGGCCATGTTTGAGTTTGAAATTTGAATCTTTGATTCAAATTTGTTCAAACCCTTCTGGTTTAGTTGCATTAGCCCAACACACTCATCTTGCCATGTCTCATGCATGCATCATATTGTTGCACATTGTTTGGTGATGTTGCGTATCGATGTCCTTTGCGACAGGTTCTGCCCCCGAGGAGTACCGTGATTACCCTAACGAAGAATCATATCCGAGCATCGAACCATCAGGCAAGCAACCAACCATTTGATCATATCGATACAATCCCATGTTCTCGCTCCTGCTCTCTTTTACTGCATTAAGACAACGCGATTCAAACTGCTGTGTGCTACGGTAGTTGAACCCATTTCCTCTGCATGACCTGTCATTGCCACAGTAACTAGATGAAACCCACTAGCATGTGTAGGAGTTGATTGAGCCATATGTATGTGTTGTTCCTACCTTGCTATGCCTGCTATGCTTAGAGTCGTGTCAGGTCTGGTTCATCTGGGTGATGGGCTAGAGTGAAATGTTATGTCGGTAATGAGAGTGGTGTGGTGAACACGATTTGGTAAAGGTATCGATGAGAGGCCATGTAGGAGTACATGGTGGGTTGTTTCATTGAAGCCGACCTTAAGCACTGAGATCTGTATATGTGATTTAAGATACAGCTACTACCATGCATTGGGCCCTGAAATATGACCCCGCTCGACTTCTTATTCACCCTAGCTCTCTGTCCAGGAGTTGCAAGTAGTTTCTGGTGTTGTAGCCTACTGGAGGCCGTGGACAGCGCTGACCGTAGGGGTGGGCTGTGATGCGGTAGGTACGTGGCACGGTGTACCGAATACCCGTTAGGTATCTCGGGAACCCTGTTCACATCGTTCGGGGCCGTATGGGAAACCTCGGCCGGACTCCCTGCGGATGGAACCTGAATAGGCGATAAACCTGGACTAGAGGCTTAAGTGTTTAGGTAGGTCGTGGTCTACACCCACGTCGGCTTTCGCTTGAAGTCTGCCGAGCACATGTCGTGTGCAGACGCTAAGTGGTGGAAACATGTATGAAGAAGTACACCCCTGCAGGGTTAACATGATCTATTCGAATAGCCGCGTCCGCGGTAAAGGACTACTTGGTTGCCTATACAGTTCATAGACAAGTAAATGGAAACTACTAAAAGCCTCAAGATAAGTGTGAGTGCCGAGGATGGCTCTTCCGTAGGAAGACGGAGGTGGATCCTCGGTAGTGTATTGAAGTGGTGAGTAGTGGACTCGTGTGCGCAAAACATTTCAAGTTGGAGTATCGTAGGATAGCCTAGCCAAGAGTCAAAGCTGGCTTGCTGCAATAACTCCACCAACCCTTCTTGATACTATGCATGTATGTAGGATCTGATGTAAGTCTTGCTGAGTACCTTTGTACTCATGTTGCTATAATCTACATTTTTACAGAAGACGCTGCAACCCCTTCTGATGGGTTCTATGTAGACGTTGACATCAACGAGTAGGCTAAAGACCCAGGTGGTGACCCTGAGCTTGTGAAGGACCACGTAGTATAGCTAGGCTTTCCAAGCCTCTTTTATTTTACTAGTTGTCTGTACTCAGACAAGTTACTTCCGCTGCTGGTTTGTATGACTGTATGACTTGTATGTTGGGTCGTGAGACCCGTACCTTTGTGTATGTTATGTATGGCTCCCTGAGCCTTAAATAAAGTACTTGTGTCGTAGAGTCATGTTGTGATGCTTCGTTGTATTTGCACATATCGAGCATATTGTGTGTATGATTGAAATGCTTGGTATGTGTGGGATCTGACTATCTAGTTGTTTATCTTTAGTAGCCTCTCTTACCGGGAAATGCCTCCTAGTGTTACCGCTGAGCCGTGGTAGCTTGCTACTGCTCTGGAACACTTAGGCTGGCCGGCATGTGTCCTTCTTCGTTCCTGTGTCTGTCCCTTCGGGGAAATGTCACGCTTTGAGTACCGGAGTCCTATTAGCCCGCTACAGCCCGGTTTACCGGAGTCCTGCTAGCCCAGTGCTATAGCCCGGACCCACTTGCTGATGACCGACACGTTCGAAGCTGGGTCATGGATGCCTGTCCCTGTAAGTCTGTGCCACTTTGTGTTTACGACTAGTCATGTCAGCCCGGGCTCCTTATCATATGGATGCTAGCGACATTATCATATACGTGAGCCAAAAGGCGCAAACGGTCCCGGGAAAAGGTAAGACGACACCCGTGGGGATACCGTGCGTGAGGCCGCAAAGTGATATGAGGTGTTACCAGCTAGATCGATGTGACATCGAGTCGGGGTCCTGACATCTCGTTTTCCATATCTTCAGCAGGGGCTCCGGCGCCTTTTTCTTCGTCTTTCCCAGTGAGGAGCACTCTTCCCAGTTCTTCAATAACTCATATATTTCTGCACCGCTACGCTTACATGGAGGACCTCGATCCTCAGCCTTACCATTGAATAGATCTCCATGCTTTCTCCACGGGTCATCCTTCTCAAGCCATCTTCGATGCCCCATGTACACGACTTTCGAAGACCTGCCATCTTTCGATAGCTGCAGAGAAGTTGTATCATCCATGCACCTTGTGCATCCGGAATATCCGTGGCACACCTGGCCGGAGAGATAGCCGTAACCGAGATAGTCCTGCACCATTGTGATCAGCGTGGCTCTCATGTAGAAATACTCTCCTTTGCTTGTATCCCATGTCTTGGCCGCAGTTGTCCATAAGTTCTGTAACTCCTGTTTCAGTATCCCGAGATACATATTTATATCATTTCCCGGTTGTCTCGGCCCTTTAATAAGCATAGCCATGTGTATGTATTTTTCCTTCATGCACAACCAGGGGGGAGGTTGTACATCCATACAAACACGGGCTATGTGCTATGATTGGTGTTGTGGTTGTCAAATGGATTCATGCCATCACTACTAGCGCCAAGCACGATGTTCCTTGGAACATTTGCGAAAAATTCAAATTCAGCATTTAATGCTCTCCACTAGCTAGCATCTGCGAGGTGTCTCAGCTTCGGCTCATCTCCGTCATCTGGCTTCACCCTCTCCGCATGCCAGCGCATAAGCTTTGCTTCCTTAGGATCTACGAAATACCGCTGTAGACGCGGAGTGATCAGAAAGTACCATACAACTTTCTGTGGAGCTTTCTTTCCGGCCTTTTTATCGTGAAGCATTGCACTTTGGACAGATGGTTTTTTCCGCGTGCTCGTTCCGATATATGATGCAATCATTGATGCATGCGTGATATCTAATATGTGGCAGATCAAGAGGGCACACGATTTTCTTTGCCTCCTCGACACTAGTAGGACACAGGCTTCCCGCGGGAAGAACCTTCTTTAGGTATTTCAGAAGCTCATCCAGGCTTGTATCTGTCCATTTGTTTTTTGCCTTCATCTTTAGAAGTTCTAGTGTGAAACTCAAGTGGGTCACCTTGGGATTATTGCAACCATCATACAAAGGAGTCATTGAGTCTACCTCCAGTTGCGCTAGTTTGGCCTCCTCTCTAGAAGCAGCTCTATCGCTAGTCGTCTTCTTGCGAAGTAGGTCTCGAACATGCGGGTCCTGCATGGCTGAACTTAGTAGCGACGAATACGGTGGCATGTCCGCGTCTTCTCCGCTTGAACTGCCTCTTTGCCATCGACATTTCCGAGGCCGTCTTCCTCTTAGGGGAGATGATTGGTCATCTCTTCGTCTGGTGGCCCCGTGTTCCTCATCATCGTCCTCATCATCTTCTTCTTCTTCACTTATCCACCGAGTATGGCCATGCATGAAACCATGCATGAGCAGGTGCGCCTTGAATTTACCATACTCAAAGGGGTCAAGCCTCACTCTTCCTTTGCATTTTTTACACGGACATAAAACATCCTCAGTCTTTTTTCATACATGTCATCCACAGCGGATTGCCAGTATCTTTCCACCATCCTTCCATTGATCTTCATGATCACCTCCGACCGGAGCAAATATTGTAACCACGTATATATGCATGCATGGATCAAATTCATACAAAAATTCGGCATGACCTTCCCTAAACATAGGACATATTGAGTTTGCATGCCCGAAATTTGCTGACACGGAATTGAATCGACATTTCGGCAAAACATAAGTAACTAAAGTCACCCACATTATTTCATCAAATATATGATGTAGGAGACTCAAATTATGCCACACACAATTCGGTATATATATATTCTCATATCGCCCATATATATATATACATATATATATATAGTTTCGGTCCTATCCACACAAACACCTTTTTTTGCTCACCTATGTGTCGAGAGGGATATCGAGCACCTTTCTTCTTAATTACCTAGTAGATCTAGATATATAGATCTAACTAGCTAGCTAGCTAGCTAGGGAGATAGTGGGAGAGAGAGGGAGAGAAGAGGGAAGTCATTAATGGAAGTGGGAGGAGGGAAAAGAAGAGGGGGAGGGAGGGCGTTAATGGAGGGGGTGGTGGTGGAGGGCACAAATAAAAGGGGATGGTGGAAGGTAAAGAAGAGGGGGAGGGAGGGGGCTCTAATGGAAGGGTGGTGGAGGGGCAAAGAAGAGGGGGAGGGAGGGGGGCTCTAATGGAGGGCTGGTGGTGGGGGAGCATTGTAATGAAAAAGCAATGTGCAAGGAAAGGGGGAGAAAGGAAGGGGGAAGAAGAGAGGGGAGGAAGAAGGGGAAAGGAGGTAGGTGGCTGGCGGGCATAGCAGTAGCGCGGGTCAGCCATACGCACTACTGCTATGGCAGCTTGCAAAATATCTATAGCTAGGGTTGCACTACTTTTAGCGTTGGCTAGAAACACACGCTACTGGTAAAATGTTATACATAGAAAAATTAGCACTAGCGCGCTTAGCAAAATAGGCGCTATAGATACTATACTAGCACTAGCGCAGGTTAGAGGACAGGCGCTGTTACTATTTTTTGACCAAGGGGTGTGGTGTGTTACACTTAGTGTTGGGGAACGTTGCAGAAAATAATTTTTTTCCTACGGTTTCACCAACATCCATCTATGAGTTCATCTAAGCAACGAGTGAAAGGGGAGATGCATCTACATACGACTTTGTAGATTGCGAGCGGAAGCGTTCAAAAGAACGGGGTTGAGGTAGTCGTTCTCGTTGTGATCCTAGCGCCGAAGAGACGGCACCTCCGCGTTCAACACACGTACGGTCAGCGTAACGTCTCCTCTGTCTTGATACAGCAAGGGGGAAGGAGAGGTTGATGATGATCCAGCAGCACGACGGCATGATGGTGGATGCAGCAGAACTCCGGCAGGGCGTCGCCAAGCTGCTGCGGGAGGAGGACGAGGTGTAGCAGGGGGAGGGAGGCGCCAAGACACAGGGTGTGGCTGCCCTCCCCCAATCCATCCTTTATATAGGCCCCCAATGGGGGGCGACGGCCTTGGGAGATGCAATCTCCCAAGGGGGCGGCGGCCAGGGGTGTGGAGTGCGCCCCAAGGCAAGTGGAACGCCCCCCCCCCCACCTAGGGTTTCCAACCCTAGGCGCAGGGGGGCCAAGGGGGGGCGCACCAGCCCACTAAGGGCTGGTTCCCCTCCCACTTCAGCCCACGGGGCCCTCCGGGATAGGTGGCCCCACCCGGTGGACCCCCGGGACCCTCCGGTGGTCCCGGTACAATACCGGGTGACCCTGAAACTTTCCCGATGGCCGAAACAGCACTTCCTATATAGTTTTCTTTACCTCCGGACCATTCCGGAACTCCTCGTGACGTCTGGGTTCTCATCCGGGACTCCGAACAACATTCGGTTTGCTGCATACTCATATTCATACAACCCTAGCGTCACCGAACCTTAAGTGTGTAGACCCTACGGGTTCGGGAGACATGCAGACATGACCGAGAAAGCTCTCCGGTCAATAACCAACAACGGGATCTGGATACCCATGTTGGCTCCCACATACTCCTCGATGATCTCATCGGATGAACCACGTTGTCGAGCGTTCAAGCAACCCCGTATACTATTCCCTTTGTCATACGGTATGTTACTTGCCCGAGACTCGATCATCGGTATCCCAATACCTTGTTCAGTCTCGTTACCGGCAAGTCACTTTACTCGTACCGTAATGCATGATCCCGTGACCAGACACTTGGTCACTTTGAGCCCATTATGATGATGCACTACCGAGTGGGCCCAGTGATACCTCTCCGTAACACGGAGTGACAAATCCCAGTCTCGATCCGTGTCAACCCAACAGACACTTTCGGAGATACTTGTAGTGCACCTTCATAGTCACCAAGTTACATTGTGACATTTGGTACACCCAAAGCACTCCTACGGTATCCGGGAGTTACACGATCTCATGGTCTAAGGAAGAGATACTTGGCATTGGAAAAGCTCTAGCAAAACGAACTACACAATCTTGTGCTATGCTTAGGATTGGGTCTTGTCCATCACATCATTCTCCTAATGATGTGATCCCATTGTCAACGACATCCAATGTCCATAGTCAGGAAACCATGACTATCTGTTGACCAATGATCTAGTCAACTAGAGGCTTACTAGGGACGTATTGTGGTCTATGTATTCACACGTGTATTACGATTTCCGGATAATACAATTATAGCATGAATAAAAGACAATTATCATGAACAAGGAAATATAATAATAATCCTTTTATTATTGCCTCTAGGGCATATTTCCAAGAGTCTCCCACTTGCACTAGAGTCAATAATCTAGTTACATTGTGATGAATCGAACAACCATAGAGTTCTGGTGTTGATCATGTTTTGCTCGCGAGAGAGGTTTAGTCAACGGATCTGCGACATTCAGATCCGTGTGTACTTTGCAAATATCTATGTCTCCATCTTGAACATTTTCACGGATGGAGTTGAAGTGACGCTTGATGTGCCTGGTCTTCTTGTGAAACCTGGGCTCCTTGGCAAGGGCAATAGCTCTAGTGTTGTCACAGAAGAGTTTGATCGGCCCCGACGCATTGGGTATGACTCCTAGGTCGGTGATGAACTCCTTCACCCAAATTGCTTCATGCGCTGCCTCCGAGGCTGCCATGTACTCTGCTTCACATGTAGATCCCACCACGACACTCTGCTTGCAGCTGCACCAGCTTACTGCTCCACCATTCAACATATACACGTATCCGGTTTGTGACTTAGAGTCATCCAGATGTGTGTCGAAGCTAGCGTCGATGTAACCCTTTACAACGAGCTCTTCGTCACCTCCATAAACGAGAAACATGTCCTTTGTCCTTTTTAGGTACTTCAGGATATTCTTGACCGCTGTCCAGTGTTCCTTGCCGGGATTACTTTGGTACCTTCCTACCAAACTTATGGCAAGGTTTACATCAGGTCTGGTACACAGTATGGCATACATAATAGATCCTATGGCTGAGGCATAGGGGATGACGCTCATCTCTTCTTTATCTTTTGCCGTGGTCGGGCATTGAGCCGAGCTCAATCTCACACCTTGCAATACAGGCAAGAACCCTTTCTTGGACTGATCCATTTTGAACTTCTTCAAAATCTTATCAAGGTATGTGCTTTGTGAAAGACCTATGAGGCGTCTCGATCTATCCCTATAGATCTTGATGCCTAATATGTAAGCAGCTTCTCCAAGGTCCTTCATTGAAAAACACTTATTCAAGTAGGCCTTAATGCTGTCCAAGAATTCTATATCATTTCCCATCAAAAGTATGTCATCTACATATAATATGAGAAATGCTACAGAGCTCCCACTCACTTTCTTGTAAACACAGGCTTCTCCATAAGTCTGGATAAACCCAAACGCTTTGATCATCTCATCAAAGCGAATGTTCCAACTCCGAGATGCTTGCACCAGCCCATAAATGGATCGCTGGAGCTTGCATACATTGTTAGCATTCTTAGGATCGACAAAACCCTCCGGCTGCATCATATACAGTTCTTCCTTAAGATGCCCGTTAAGGAATGCCGTTTTGACGTCCATCTGCCATATCTCATAATCATAGTATGCGGCAATTGCTAACATGATTCGGATGGACTTAATCTTCACTACTGGAGAGAAAGTCTCACGGTAGTCAATCCCTTGAACTTGTCGATAACCCTTAGCGACAAGTTGAGCTTTATAGATGGTTACATTACCATCCGCGTCCGTCTTCTTCTTAAAGATCCATTTGTTTTCTATCGCTCGCCGGTTTGCATGGCTTCAAGTCAGTCAAAGTCCATACTTTGTTTCCATACATGGATTCTATCTCGGATTGCATGGCTTCAAGCCATTTGTTGGAATCTGGGCCCGCCATCGCTTCTTCATAGTTCGAGGGTTCACCGTTGTCTAACAACATGATTTCCAGGACAGGGTTGCCATACCACTCTGGTGTGGAACGTGTCCTTGTGGACCTACGAAGTTCAGTAGCAACTTGATCAGAAGTACCTTGATCATCATCATTAATTTCCTCTCCAGTCGGTGTAGGCACCACAGGAACATTTTCCTGAGCTGCACTACTTTCCGGTTCAAGAGGTAGTACTTCATCGAGTTCTACTTTCCTCCCACTTACTCCTTTCGAGAGAAACTCTTTTTCCAGAAAGGATCCGTTCTTGGCAACAAAGATCTTGCCCTCGGATCTTAAGTAGAAGGTATACCCAATGGTTTCCTTAGGGTATCCTATGAAGACGCATTTTTCCAACTTGGGTTCGAGCTTTTCAGGTTAAAGTTTCTTGACATAAGCATCGCATCCCCAAACTTTTACAAACGACAGCTTAGGTTTCTTCCCAAACCATAATTCATACGGTGTCATCTCAATGGATTTAGACGGTGCCCTATTTAAAGTGAATGTAGTTGTCTCTAGAGCGTATCCCCAAAATGATAGTGGTAAATCGGTAAGAGACATCATAGATCACACCATATCCAGTAGAGTGCGATTACGACGTTCGGACACACCGTTACGCTGAGGTGTTCCAGGTGGCGTGAGTTGTGAAACGATTCCACATTTTCTTAAGTGTGTACCAAATTCGTGACTTAAATATTCTCCTCCACGATCCGATCGTAAGAATTTTATCTTTCGGTCACGTTGATTCTCTACTTCATTCTGAAATTCCTTGAACTTTTCAAAGGTCTCAGTCTTGTGTTTCATCAAGTAGACATACCCATATCTACTCAAGTCATTAGTGAGAGTGAGAACATAACGATATCCTCCGTGAGCCTCAACACTCATTGGACCACACACATCAGTATGTATGATTTCCAATAAGTTGGTTGCTCGCTCCATTGTTCCGGAGAACGGGGTCTTGGTCATTTTGCCCATGAGGCATGGTTCGCATGTGTCAAATGATTCATAATCTAGAGACTCTAAAAGTCCATCAGCATGGAGCTTCTTCATGCGCTTGACACCAATGTGACCAAGGCGGTAGTGCCACAAGTATGTGGGACTATCGTTATCAACTTTACATCTTTTGGTATTCACACTATAAATATGTGTAACATTACGTTCGAGATTCATTAAGAATAAACCATTGACCATCGGGGCATGACCATAAAACATATCTCTCATATAAATAGAATAACCATTATTCTCGGATTTAAATGAGTAGCCATCTCGTATCAAACGAGATCCAGATACAATGTTCATGCTCAAACTTGGCACTAAATAACAATTATTGACGTTTAAAACTAACCCTGTAGGTAAATGTAGAGGTAGCGTGCCGACGGCGATCACATCAACCTTGGAACCATTCCCGACGTGCATCGTCACCTCGTCCTTCGCCAGTCTCCGCTTATTCCGCAGCTCCTGCTGTGAGTTACAAATGTGAGCAACGGCACCGGTATCAAATACCCAGGAGTTACTACGAGTACTGGTAAGGTACACATCAATTACATGTATATCAAATATACCTTTAGTGTTGCCGGCCTTCTTGTCCGCTAAGTATTTGGGGCAGTTTCGCTTCGAGTGACCCTTCCCTTTGCAATAAAAGCACTCAGTCTCAGGCTTGGGTCCATTCTTTGACTTCTTCCCTTCAACTGGCTTACCGAGCGCGGCAACATCTTTGCCGTCCTTCTTGAAGTTCTTCTTACCCTTGCCCTTCTTGAACTTAGTGGTCGTATTGACCATCAACACTTGATGTTCTTTCTTGATTTCAACCTCTGCTGACTTCAGCATTGAAAATACCTCAGGAATGGTCTTCACCATCCCCTGCATATTGTAGTTCAGCACAAAGCTCTTGTAGCTTGGTGGGAGCGACTGAAGGATTTTGTCAATGACCGCCTCGTCCGGGAGGTTGATCTCCAGCTGGGACAGGCGGTTGTGCAACCCAGACATTTTGAGTATGTGCTCACTGACAAAACTGTTTTCCTCCATCTTACAACTATAGAACTTGTCGGAGACTTCATATCTCTCGACCCGGGCATGAGCTTGGAAAACTATTTTCAGCTCCTCGAACATCTCATATGCTCCGTGTTTCTCAAAACGCTTATGGAGCCCCGGTTCTAAGCTGTAAAGCATGCCGCACTGAACGAGGGAGTAATCATCAGCACGTGATTGCCAAGTGTTCATAACGTCTTGGTTCTCTGGGATGGGTGCTTCACCTAGCGGTGCATCTAGGACATAATCTTTCTTGGCTTCTATGAGGATGATCCTCAGGTTCCGGACCCAGTCCGAATAGTTGCTGCCATCATCTTTCAGCTTGGTTTTCTCTAGGAACGCGTTGAAGTTCATGTTGACATGAGCGTTGGCCATTTGATCTACAAGACATATTTTGCAAAAGTTTTAGACTAAGTTCATGATAATTAAGTCCATCTAATCAAATTATTTAATGAACTCCCACTCAGATTAGACATCTCTCTAGTCATCTAAGTGTTACACGATCCGAGTCGACTAGGCCGTGTCCGATCATCACGTGAGACGGACTAGTCATCATCGGTGAACATCTCCTTGTTGATCGTATCTTCCATACGACTCATGTTCGACCTTTCGGTCTCTGTATTCCGAGGCCATCTCTGTACATGCTAGGCTCGTCAAGTTAACCCTAAGTGTTCTACATGTGTAAATCTGTCTTACACCCGTTGTATGTGAACGTAAGGATCTATCACACCCGATCATCACGTGGTGCTTCGAAACGACGAACTTTAGCAATGGTGCACAGTTAGGGGGATCACTTTCTTGAAATTATTATAAGGGATCATCTTATTTACTACCGCCATTCTAAGTAAACAAGATGCATAAAACATAATAAACATCACATGCAATTATATAGTGGTGACATGATATGGGCATATGGCCAATATCATATAGCTCCTTCGATCTCCATCTTCGGGGCTCCATGATCATCTTCGTCACCGGCATGACACCATGATCTCCATCATCATGATCTCCATCATTGTGTCTTCATGAAGTTGTCATGCCAACGACTACTTCTACTTCTATGGCTAACGCGTTTAGCAATAAAGTAAAGTAATTTACATGGCGTTCTTCAATGACACGCAGGTCATACAAAAATAAAGACAACTCCTATGGCTCCTGCCGGTTGTCATACTCATCGACATGCAAGTCGTGATTCCTATTACAAGAACATGATCTCATACATCACAATATATCATTCATCATTCATCACAACTTCTGGCCATATCACATCACATGACAATTGCTGCAAAAACAAGTTAGACGTCCTCTAATTGTTGTTGCATCTTTTACGTGGCTGCAATTGGGTTCTAGCAAGAACGTTTTCTTACCTACGAATAACCACAACGTGATTTTGTCAACTTCTATTTACCCTTCATAAGGACCCTTTTCGTAGAATCCGCTCCAACTAAAGTAGGAGAGACAGACACTGGCTAGCCACGTTATGCAACTAGTGCATGTCAGTCGGTGGAACCTGTCTCACGTAAGCGTACGTGTAAGGTCGGTCCGGGCCGCTTCATCCCACAATACAGCTGAAGCAAGAAAAGACTAGTAGCGGAAAGCAAGTTGACAAGATCTACGCCCACAACAAAATTGTGTTCTACTCGTGCAATAGAGAACTACGCATAGACCTAGCTCTGATACCACTGTTGGGGAACGTTGCAGAAAATAAAAATTTTCCTACGGTTTCACCAAGATCTATCTATGAGTTCATCTAAGCAACGGGTGAAAGGGGAGATGAATCTACATACCACTTTGTAGATCGCGAGAGGAAGCGTTCAAAAGAACGGGGTTGAGGTAGTCGTTCTCGTCGTGATCCTATCACCGGAGATCCTAGCGCCGAACGGACGGCACCTCCGCGTTCAACACACGTACTGTCAGCGTGACGTCTCCTCCGTCTTGATCCAGCAAGGGGGAAGGAGAGGTTTATGATGATCCAGCAGCACGACGGCGTGATGGTGGATGCAGCAGAACTCCGGCAGGGCTTCGCCAAGCTGCTGCGGGAGGAGGACGAGGTGTAGCAGGGGGAGGGAGGCACCAAGACACAGGGTGCGGCTTCCCTCCCCCCTGCCATCCTTTATATAGGCCTCCAAGGGGGCGCCGGCCCTGGGAGATGCAATCTCCCATGGGGGCGGCAGCCAGGGGGGTGGAGTGCCCCCCAAAGCAAGTGGTGCGCCCCCCCCCCCACCTAGGGTTTCCAACCCTAGGCGTAGGAGGCGCCAAGGGGGGCGCACCAGCCCACTAGGGGCTGGTTCCCCTCCCACTTCAGCCCACGGGGCCCTCCGAGATAGGTGGCCCCACCCGGTGGACCCCGGGACCCTTACGGTGGTCCCGGTACAACACCGGGTGACCCCGAAACTTTCCTGATGGCCGAAACAGCACTTCCTATATAGTTTTCTTTATCACTGGACCATTCCGGAACTCCTCATGACGTCAGGGATCTCATCCGGAACTCCGAACAACATTCGGTTTGCTGCATACTCATATTCATACAACCCTAGCGTCACCGAACCTTAAGTGTGTAGACCCTACGGGTTCGGGAGACATGCAGACATGACCGAGACAGCTCTCCGGTCAATAACCAACAGCAGGATCTGGATACCCATGTTGGCTCCCACACACTCCTCAATGATCTCATCGCATGAACCACGATGTCGAGGGTTCAAGCAACCCCATATACTATTCCCTTTGTCATACGGTATGTTACTTGCCCGAGACTCGATCGTTGGTATCCCAATACCTCGTTCAGTCTCGTTACCGGCAAGTCACTTTACTTGTACTATAATGCATGATCCCGTGACCAGACACTTGGTCACTTTGAGCTCATTATGATGATGCACTACCGAGTGGGCCCAGTGATACCTCTCCATAACACGGAGTGACAAATCCCAGTCTCGATCCGTGTCAACCCAACAAACACTTTCGGAGATACCTGTAGTGCACCTTCATAGTCACCCAGTTACGTTGTGACGTTTGGTACACCCAAAGCACTCCTACGGTATCCGGGAGTTACACGATCTCATGGTCTAAGGAAGAGATACTTGACATTGGAAAAGCTCTAGCAAAACGAACTACACGATCTTGTGCTATGCTTAGGATTGGGTCTTGTCCATCACATCATTCTCCTAATGATGTGATCCCGTTGTCAACGACATCTAATGTCCATAGTCAGGAAACCATGACTATCTATTGACCAATGAGCTAGTCAACTAGAGGCTTACTAGGGACGTATTGTGGTCTATGTATTCACACGTGTATTACGATTTCCGGATAATAGAATTATAGCATGAATAAAAGACAATTATCATGAACAAGGAAATATAATAATAATCCTTTTATTATTGCCTCTAGGGCATATTTGCAACACTTAGTAGTAGCATGGGCCCAGGAAACAAGCGCTGCTGCTAACTTATACCAATAGCGTTGTTTGTGGCCAGCGCTACTACTAACTACTAGTAGCGTTGGTTTGCAAACAAACGCCACTGGTAAACTTCTATCTATATGCATTTTCCTACTAACTACTATAAAATGCAATACACAAGCAAATGACACGGCAACAACGGCGAATAACTGGTAGACACCTGGCGCATCGAATCTGGGGCGTTACATGGGAGAAGGTAATGGAGGCACATGGTGCAGAAGAGCATCATGTAGAGGTCCAGTCTTCTAGGATTGGTGGAAGAGGGCGGTGGTTACCCATCAGGGAATCAGCCCCCAACCCCTAGCTCACCTATAAAAGGAGGAGCGGGGGAGGAATGGAGGCATTCATCCACGCCTGTTTCTTCCTTCATCCTCTGCTTCCTCTATGGTATGCCAAAGGGGAGAGCCCGGGGCCAGGCCTCAGGCCATAGCTTGAAGTTGATTATGCCAAGTAGCCAACCTGATGCTCGGGGAGTGAGTCTAGTACGGGTCCAAGGTCTAGGGCTCGGGGATTGTTGGAACTCCCAGTACTTCCCCTCTCCTTGGGACTAGGGTTGATATCGATGAGGAGGGCACCTTCCTTCCAACCAAGGTAGGGAGCAACGCACCTTGGGCATCCTGGCTGCTACGGTCTTCCGCCGTCTCCCTGGGGGAAGTGTCGGACCGAGAGGTCGGCACTTCTCTGGAGTAGTGTTGATGAAGATGAAGCCAGGGAAGACAGAAAAGGCGAGAGGCAGGCCATCAGGTCGGAGTACGATCGCATCGACGCGTTCGTCTTGTACTAGCGTCCTACCGCCTCATCTTTCCGTTTCGCCCCTTCCCTCCTGGCGCCGTCATCACCGGCCTCCCGGTTGCCGGGGAGGGGGTCGCTCTCTTGGTGCCTTCGCCTCCTCCAGCAATCTTCCAGCTGAGCCCCGACGGTCCTTCCTTCCAGTGCTTGTGCGGGAGATTCTAACTGGTCCGGGAGGTGGTGACCATGTCACCGCCGAGCTGCTCCTTTCGCCTCCCCTCCTTCGCAGTCTTGCCACTCCCGATCTTGTTAGGCTGCGCCCGGCAAGCCACGACAAGTCCGGCGTGGACTCCGGCTTGGGCACTTCTCTTGTACTCTTCTCTTCCCACCACAGTACCCTGGGCAGGAGGGACAGGGAGAGGAGTTTACGGGGTACTTATCTTTTTTCAATCTTAAATCTGTAGGCATTTGCCAAATTTTAGCTCAAATAATGTAATCTCTCGAATCCATGTGTGTGTCTATAAGGTTTGTACCTGTTTGAACTGCATATAAATGGAAAAAAGATGAACCTTGTCAGGGACTCGTGCATGTGTATGTCCATGCAGAGGTGCATGTCGGTGGGAAACGACACCTATGGGATCACTGGAATCCCTACTATAGTTGCGGGGCGTGGGGATCGTGAGAAGAGCAGGACTAGCAGACAACACGAAGGGATTTACCCATGTTCGGGCCGCAAAGATGCGTAAAACCCTATGATCCTGCTTTGGTGGATGTATTTAGTGTTCTTGAGCTCTTGAACTAGCTCTAGGTGCTGTGAGGTTCGAAAGAGCGGAATCCCTCTTCAGTGTGCCATGGGCCTCCTTTTATAGGCGAAAGGGGCTGCCACAGTGGCACACAGGAGGTGGAAAGTGCTACAGCGTTGTGAGCTTATTGCTGGTATTATAGGAGAAAATGCATTTAATGCGAGGCTTAGGTGTCCCTTCACCTTATCGGGGATGGGGGTCAGGCCCGTCCTATCCGTCGCCGCTCCTCCTCGCTTCGACACGCGCCCTGCCAGTGATGCATGCGTTGCCATGTAGGCAGGCAGGCAGCTGAGGTGGCGCGGTGGTGGAGCCTCCAAGAAGGCTACATGCTGCCATGCAGGTGCCTTCCCAGCTGGTTGGGTCGGCAGCTGCATGCGAACGGCGGTGGATGCTTGGCTGGCGTGGGCTAGGCAGTGGGCTCGCTGGCGTGCTTGGCGATGGCCTTGCCGGGTGGCCCGGCAAGGGTCTTGCCGGTGGCCCGGTAAGGGTCTTGCCGTGGCGCGCAGGCGTCCCCGGCAAGGATCTTGCCGGTGGTCTTGTGGGTTTCTTTGGTGAGGATGGTTGCCCTCCTATCCTCATTTGATCTTGACTATTCGTCGTCTTCACAAAGATCTGCATGCCACCACGGAGGTGCCTCCTGAGCCCTGTCCCAACGTGTTTGTTTAGCGTTGGTGGGCTCAAAGGTGGCTCACTCAGCTGGTGTGGGCGAGCTTCCCCGGCAAGGGTCTTGTCGGGGCCGCTGAGGCTTCCCCGGCAAGGGTCCTTGTCGGGGAAACCTACTTCGTCCATCTGATCTTTGTGGCCTTGGTCCTTGTCGTTGATTTGTTTGTCTTGTGGCTTCGGCTTCTCTCCGGCTTCCCTTTCCTGCCTTGTTATGCGTGTCCGTGGCGGGTGGTTCTAACTGTCCGTGCACAAGTAAAGGGGTCAAAAAGGAGATTCCCTACTTTTGTACACCGACAGGAGCCCCCGGGCCTGGGCCATACATAAGCGCAACACGTTGTTGGGCCACGCCCAAAACAGTGCGTGGGCAGTTGGGGCGGATTTTTACCGCGGTAACTGCTCCGTCCGCTGCGCTTCCCCATGACCCCGTTGAACGCGCGAAGTGGGGGTCGTGCGCGCGCGCATGACGGAAGCATGCTGGTGTCACCTTGTGGTGGACAGTAAAGAGGCGGCTTGCGTGTCTCTTTGTAACAACATGGCTGCCTCCCATTTACTGCCCTTGCTTGGGAACCGTCGCTACAAGCGTCCCACTGCGCCCACCCCTTGTGCCATGTTCGCTGCATGCATAATGAAGAGTGAATGATAGGCGCGCAGGATGTGGGAAGTCGCGCGCGTGCGTGGGTCGATTCCCACGCGCCTTCAATTGAGCGAGGAGGGCGGGCGACGGCCCCGCTTGGTGTCACTTCAATGGGTTGGATTGGCCGAGAGGGGGCGGCCGAGCCTCGCCCCCGCCCCTTCATAAAGAGGAGAGCAGGAGGAATGGTGCCTCTCAACCCTTCGGCATCTGCCTCTCCCCATTCCTGCTTCCTCCTTTCTTCTGAGATGGCGAGGGGGCGTGGCGATGCTTCATCGGTGGCGGTGAGTGATTCGGCCAGACAACGCATCGCTCCTCCCCAAGAGCTCATAGTGGCGGAGCCGGCCGCTAGAGGAAGGGGGAGGGGGCAAGGTCGATGCCGTCATGGTGCTTGAGGGAGAGGAGGACGGGGCGGCAGATTAGCCTCGCCTTCGCCAGCAGCCCCTCCTCCGATGGAGGGCCACGCCGGGGACAACCCCTGTGAATTCTTCGTCAGGCTACGCCAGGCACTGCGCCGTCGCCTTCACCTCCCGACTCCATTTGCGGGGGAGATGGAGCTGGATCCTCCGCAGGCGTTGCAGCTGCATATGAGGGGTTGCGGGAACAACAGCACATGGGCCAACGTCGAGTTCCCCGCCCCTCACGTCATGTATCTTCATCGGGGGTGGAAGACCTTCGCTTGCCTCCACAGCTTGATGGATGGGCTCACTCTCCATTTCAAACTAATAGAGGGTGGCCTCCTCTCTGTCAAGATCTTTGGGCACTTCGGGACTCGCATAAGGTGCTGCGTGGAGAGCTCTTCTAAAAATGAAGATTACTCCTTGAGCGAGAGTGGCGAGGAAGACAACGACAACGATGACGAGACTGCCGGGCGGCAGGATGACGGGTCCGACTAGGTGCCCCATCATCCATGTCGCTGGCTCCTTGAACTTCTCGGGGTTGTCTCTTTGGGTGGCTGGCGTTGGGAGGTTGTGGAAGAGGAAGAGGGTGGGCGGCAAGGCTGTCAAGTCAGAGTACGCGAGCACTAACGCCTTCATCGCGAATTGATGTCCTGCCGCCTTGTCTTCGAGCTCTGCCTCTGCGCCGCCATCACCCTCCAGCCCTTGGACGGCCACCGAGATGTTCTCTTGGTGTCTTCTGCCACTCGTATCTCGCCTAGGCGCCCCTTTTACCCTTCTGCTTTCTTGTTCCATTTCCTGAGGAGAGGGACAAGAAAGGGGTTACGGACACATTCTATCTTTTTAGTCATGTAAGCCTTCGGGCCTTTGTTAACTTTAGAACTTGTAATCCCCTTGTTCAAGTTTTTCATTTCGCATGAGCTGTACCTGTACGGGATGTTTTTTAATGAAAAAGGGATGTTTGCCAGGATTTTCGATCACGGGCGGAACCAACGACAAGGAGTGAATCCTTGATATTTTTTAAGATCAAAATTTTCACCCGGCAATAGGCCTTGCTCTCTCCCCACTTCACTTGACCTTTCTCACGCCCTTGGCGGAGGCAGGGATGAGGTGGGCTTAGGCTCCTCGTTCCTTTTATTTGTTGCCGCGGCTACGACCAGATTCAGACCCAATGGATAATCCTTGGGTGCCGAAAAATGGGAGCACGGTAGCTCAGGGATAGAACGGGGTTTCATGTATCCCAGTTCATAATGAAATGCATGATAGGGGATAGAAAACTTATCTGGATCTGCAGCCCCCGGCAACCACGTCTTGCCGCAGATGAATTTTTGTCCTTGCAGCCCCCGACAAAATTGGCTTGCCGGGGCTCGGACGCCTGTCTGTCCCCTTTCTTCCAAACTAGCTCGGCAAGGATATTTATGTGCCCTGCGAACTAAAGAATACAAAGAAGAACAGAGAGACGCACAGTCGACCTCTAAGCTAGGGGTTAACTGCCGCTAAGCACTATCAACCCTAACCAAGGAAGAGACTCAACCTAGCATGCATGCTATAACTTAGGGCGCCAGTGCTTCGTTTATTTATGCTCACGATCTGCGCCTGGCTTTGTACAAAGGGTTACATGCCTTGCAGGCAAGGCTTGTACAAAAGGGTGGCTTGCCGGGAGGCCCGGCAGCCGTGCCTTATGGGTACAACTTGCGGAGATGCTCGATATTCCAGGAGTTGCTCACTGGATTGGCATCTTCGGTCTCCAGCCGGACTGCGCTGGGCCTAGTGATGCATGTTACCCGGTAAGGGCCTTCCCACTTTGGTGTCAACTTGTTGGAATTCTTGGCCAACTGAACGTGTCGAAGAACATGGTCGCCTTCCTCAAAGCTCCGGGCATGAACCTTGCGGCTATGATAGCAACGCAAGGCTTGCTGGTAGCGTGCTGCTCTCACAGCCACCCGGAGACGATCTTCTTCAAGGAGCGTTGCATCATCTTGCCGCAATTGCTCTTGCTCAAGCTCATCATAAGCGAGCACTCGAGGTGACCCGTATATGAGTTCTGTGGGGAGAACTTCTTCTGCCGCATAAACCAGGGCAAAGTGTGTCTGGCCGGTGGCTCGATTTGGCGTCGTTATGATTGACCAAAGAACCGCCGGCAACTCATCAATCCAGCGCCTTCCACTCTTGCGCAGCCTGTGAAAAGTCTTCATTGTTAAACCTCGCAGGACTTCAGCATTTGCTCTCTTTGCTTGGTCATTGCTTCGTGGATGTGCCATGGAAGCAAAATAAACCCTGCTGCCGAGATCCTCAATGTATTGCATGAAGGCATGGCTTGTGAACTGTGTGCCATTGTCGGTGATGATCCTGTTGGGCAACCCAAACCGGCACACTAGTGCCTTGAAGAACTTGATGGCTGACTGCGATGTCACGTTCTATCACGATCGGGTTTTCCGGGTAATAAATTTCCAGAAAAGACCGTCGTGCTCATCAGCCCCAGGATTACTGTTAGCTGATGAGGCTCCAACTTGATACAGAAATTCCAAGCAAAATACAAAATATGTAGTACAAGACCATTCTGGCCTGTGAGTATAACAAATGATTTCTAGTGGTTGATGGCGGAAGCGGTTTGTGAAACATCTGTGTCTATGGGACTCCATTTTCCCACGGGAACAGCTGACCAGGTTAACTCCTATCTTCGCGAGGCTGCTATCTCCATTGTGTGGGTTTCGGGGCTGGCATCGCGTCGCTCCTCTCCGTGCAAGCAAAAATCTGGCCAAGACAATAGCCAGGGACAAGCCAGTGAGTACTTTGAATGTACTCGCAAACATTATGAACACAGGTATAAAAAATATTTTTTTTTGCTCATGACGTCAGTCATGAAAGATAAATGAAACTCTGATGTGTGCAAGCAAGTTATTTATAAAAATGCAATAATATGGTAGTATAAAAATTTATGAAACAAATAACAAGTAATGCCGCGGTCGGGCGTCTGAGCGATACCACATAAAGGGCTTTAAAAGAAATGCCACAGTCGGGCGTCTGAGCGACACCACATAAAGGGCTTTAAAAGAAATGCCACAGTCGGGCGTCTGTGCGACACCACATAAAGGGCTTTAAAAGAAATGCCACAGTCGGGCATCTGTGCGACGCCACATAAAGGGCTTTAAGAGAAATGCCACAGTCGGGCGTCTGAGCGACGCCACATAAAGGGCTTTAAGAGAAATGCCACAGTCGGGCGTCTGAGTGACGCCACATAAAGGGCTTTAAAAGAAATGCCACAGTCGGGCGTCTGGGCGACGCCACATAAAGGGCTTTAAAAGAAATGCCACAGTCGGGCGTCTGAGCGACACCACATAAAGGGCTTTAAAAGAAATACCACAGTCGGGCGTCTGAGCGACACCACTGAAAGGGCTTTAAAAGAAGTACAATCATAATGAATATTCCGGAGGTAGAACCATCTCAGAGATACTCGATAATAACAACAATATCACGGGTTAGTCAGCAATAATAATAATCATCATAGATATCACAAGTCACGAGTAGTATTTCCATTTTCTGGTTAACAGTTTCACCTCCGAAGACCGACGCTAAGACCGACACCTAACCCATCCCAGACTGTAATCCTTAACCATGGACACGGCTATTCGAATAGGTTTATTCTCTGCAGAGGGTGTACTCTTTACCCACGAGTAACGGATTTCTTTAGTCCAGCAGGACTAATTCCGTCTACGGTCTTTTTGTTGAAAACACACCTAACTTGCACACACCAACTTATCTCACACGTGTCTGGAATCACCCACGACACCTGTTAAGCAAACTCTAAGTGGGGAGGCTACAACCTCGCGTAGCATGGGATCAAATTTATATCGCGCGCTCTAAGGGGTGGCCTCCCCTCTCGGTCCCAACCGGAAACACCCATGCCCCCGGACCAGGTGGCCTGCCTACCAGCTACAACCGGTATCTTCCACCATGGCCTCTCTATACGGTGTGTGCTGGAAAGAGGTTGACAACTTACTGAACCGTACTCTACTTGCTGTAGAGACGAGTGGTAGTACGAAACAAGTATGGGGGTTACTGGAACAAGACTCGATCTACGGTCGACTCAGGAGGTTCAAGTATTCCTTGCATGATTAGCATGACGAATATATTTCATCCAACAGAGTCACCGCTCATATCACCTTACCATGCCATACCAGACATAACCGTCCCGACGGAGACCGGCGACAAACTCGTGCCTACCCAAGGCCGAGGTTTTTCCCGGGTTCTTGCCGGTATGCATGCAAGGCTCATGAGGGTGATTATCATCACAAGTGAGTCCATTTCCAACAGCATGGAAATCAACAACATGCACCCATGCATATGATCATATCACATGAAATAACAAGTCCTTCGAAATGCGGTGGTGTTATAAATGTATCAACGATCACACCAAAAATATTATGCCGGGGTTCAGAATGCTTGCCTTCAATGTTGTGGAGGGGTGAGGTGCTCTCCAAAACTTTTGAAAGCTTCTTCTCTCTCACCAAAATCCTATTTATGAATATATTTGAATTAACACACATTTCAAAAACAGAACCAAAAAGTTGTTTGAAATTTTTTCAAATAAATCTTAAAATAAACTAGACCAAATTTGAGGAAGGTAGGAAAAAGAATCAACTCATTTGGACTTATATTTAACAAGTTATAGCCAGTCAAAGATGTGGTCCAAATCTGTTATTTAAATTAAAACAGAAAAGAAAACGATTTAGATAGAAATGCGCTTTCAGTACAGAGGAGGCGTACTTGGGGCTTTACGCCTCCACTTAATCACGTGGACAGACACGGGGTCGCTGACAGTGGGTCCAGAGGGCCCACTGGTCAGGTTTGACCAGTCTTCTCCCTCCTCTTTCTCTGTCCCGAGCGGAGGCGGGGCTCCGGCGATCGCCGCCGGCGATTGGCGGCTCCGTTCAAGAAACCGAAGTCATCCACGTGTTCAGGGGGTCGAGGCGGTCCCGCCGGTGGGTGTTATGGCCTCGGGAGTGGACGGGGTCGTCGGCGGTGAGCTTCGCGGCGGACGGAGAGCTTCGGGAGCAGAGTGGCTTTGGGGCTACGGTGGTCCTCGATCAAAATCGAGTAGTGGGAATGGTTTACGGGAGGATGAGGGGGTTCTCGGTGGAGAGAACGGAGAGTGGGAGGCCCTGGTGGTGCCGAATTGGCCGGGGCAGTGGTGGCGGCTGCCGTTGCCGGAGATGGGGAAGAAGACCTTCCCCGAGTCGATTGGCTGCCATGGGAGGACTAGGGGAGCATTCTAAGGCTTCATGTGTGCCCGGGGTGGCTCGGGGGCCTCCTTTTATAGCTCGTCGAGGTCGGTTCCGCGGCGGCCGGATAAGCTCTCCGGCGAACCGCCTCGCTGTAGCTTGCAGGGCAACGTGGCGTGGCTGGGGATGACGGTAAGAGCTAGTGGACGAGAGGGCACTGCTGCAGGGGCCAGGTGGCGAGCCGGGGTGGCTTGGGCGGCGCTGCACGGCGCAGGGCTGTCGGGCGGCGGCGGCGGCTAGTGCTTGGCCTGTCGGGCGCGGCGGGGCTGCTTGGCGTGCAGTGGTGAGAAGGGGAGCGCGTGGCGTGATGCTGCCGTGTGGGCCAAAGCCAGGGGGGCCAGCGTGTCGGCTCGGGCGCGTGGCTGCAATACGCGCGCTCTGCTCACGCTCCGGGCGTGCACGGGACGTGTTCGACACTATGCCAGAGCACGCTAGAGGTCGCCGTCGAAGCTGGCAATTAACAGACCCAGGTTAGAGGCAACTGGGATCCTAGTGGACATGCTAGTATGATCCGAGGTGCAAGGTCACAATGCAAAGACAAAATCATGTCAAAACTGGCCATGCACACCAGGTGTTTGACAAAATGTTAAAGGCTTCTAAGCAACTCTTGGGGTGGCCCAAATCTCCAGATTAAGATCTCCTTAGATGCAAGAGAGAGTGGTGATGATAGTTGGTCAAAAGCAGAAACTTGTTAGTGTAATCTTAGCAGAATCTCAATTCTGGATAGGGAATAAATGACATTATTACATGAACTAAAAATGATCCAAAAGGTGCATGCTCCTGGACTTAAGGGTTTAACATGGGGGACTACAAGTAGGAGAAATAATCAAGGGTTAAAGAGCAAGTAAAAACATGGTTGCTGTACAAACCATCAAGTTGGTCCAGAATGAAGATGAGGTTGATTCACTCAAATTTTTGAAAGAACATAAATAGGTTTTTGCACAAAGTGAAAAAATAGGCTCCTGCTGACCTCCCTTAATTTTGGTAGAAGTTTTAAAGAAATAATTAAATAGGTTGTAGTGCAAAATGCACTCTGGACCAGAGAAGAAAAATTGAGTGTAGGGCTCAAAATATTTCAGGAATGAAATATATTTTTTGCATAAAAGTGATTTAAAAACATCACATGACATCTCCAAATTTTTGTGGGAATTTTAAGTGAATTTATCAAATGGTTGTAGTTCAAATATGACCATTTAACCTTGAAAAACCATTTTCAGGAAAATAAAGATCAAGCAACTTAATTATTTAATTAGTTACACTGATAAAAGGAAAGTTTTTCTTGAGAGGTTAAAACAAGTCCAACAACATTTTTGAAAAGTTTTCTCTTTGGGAAAAACTCATCATAACAGGGAAGGAAATGATAAAAAAAATAAAATCAAAATGGAGCTCAAAAATTCAAAGTTTTAAATCCTGGAAAAGTTTTATTCCATTAAAACAAGGCCAAAATTTTGGGGTGTCACACCTTCCTGACTGCTTCCACCTCTGGCCACTTTGTGAAATTGTCGATTGTGATGTACAAGTACTCAAATCCGCCGACAGCACGGGGGGAAGGGCCCAATATGTCGAGCCCCCAGACCGAGAAGGGCCAGGAGAGAGGGATAGTTTGAATGTCTTGAGCTAGTTGATGAAGCTTCTTCGAATGGAACTGGCACGCTTCACACTTGGTTACTTGTGTTGTCGCATCTTGGAGGGCGGTGGGCCAGAAGAAACCTTTCCCGAAAGCCTTGCCGACAAGGGCCCTCGACCATATGTGGGAGCCACATATGCCTCCATGTATCTCTACAAAAACCTTTAGTCCTTCCTCCCAGGAGATGCACTTCAATTTCACCCCATTCGGTCTTCTTCTATACAATACGTTATCAACGAATTGGTACAGAGCAGACCAGCGGGCTACTCTTTCTGCCTCTTCCTGCTCCTCAGAAGCTCTCCTTTTTGGAGGAATCGGACGGTGTGCTGTGCCCATACCGGAGCCTATGGCTCGACGACAAGGACCAAAGGCATCTCTTCTACCACGGGAGCGGCCGCCTCCACGACCATGACCTGAGGTCCTGCCGGAGTCAGTTGCACCGTGGCAGGATTGGCATCCACGGCAACATCTTCGGCGGCGGCTTCGAGGAGCTCGGTGGGGAAGTACTTGCCGGGGCCTAGCTTCCTCCGCCTGTTCAGCCCGATCGACGGCTCAACGGATGGTTGAGTTAACTGAAACACAAAAGTACCTGGTTCCACAGGTAACTTGAGGGCAGCACGCTTTGACAGGTAGTCGGCAATGTCGTTCTCCGCCCGAGGGACATGCTCCGCTTGTAAACCGTCAAAGCGCTCCTCTAGTTTCCTCACCTCATCTACGTAAGCTTCCATCAACGGGCTTTGATAATCTTTGTTGATCTGCCTGACGACGAGCTGCGAGTCGCCGCTGACGATGAGCTTTTTAACTCTGAGGTCTGCCGCGATCCTGAGACCGGCAAGCAAACCCTTCTACCCGACGGTGTTGTTGGTTGACATCTCCCGGGGGAAGTGCATCTGGATGACATACTTGAGGTACTCTTTGTTGGGTGCGACAAGCAGCACACCAGCACTGGCGCCTTGCAGCGAGAAGGTACCATCAAAGTACATGATACATTTGTGGCTCCTTTCCTTGCCTACAAGAGCGGTCTCCTGTACCTCTTCGTCGGGCGTCGAGGTCCATTCTGCAACAAACTCCGCCAAGATTCTGCTCCGAATCGTCGAGGGACTTTCGAACTTTAGACCGAAACTCGACAGCTCCAGGGCCCATTCCACGATCCTACCCGTTGCATCTGGGTTATGCAGTATCTGTTGCAATGGGAGGCGGGTGACCGCTGTGATCTTGTCCGCTTGGAATTAATGGCGCAGCTTCCTCGAAGCCATAAGGAGGCCGAAGAGCAGGGTTTGCACACCTGAGTACCTCGACGTAGCCCTCTGCAAGAGGGAGATGACAAAGTTTACCATTTTCTTCTTCTGCGCCTCATCACCTGGCCGTGCGGGTCCTGTCGTACTGGAGCCGGTATTCTAGGTACCGAGCCTCACCGAGGACTCAGTCTTGCCGGGACCGAGCCCTGCCGAGGAGGGTTCTGTCCTGCCGACTGTTAACTCTGCTGCTGCTACTGCCTCCTCGTCGACCTCTCTCTGCGCCACTAGTGCAGCGCTAACCACCTAATTTGTTGCCGCTAGATAAAGCAGCAACTGTTCTTGTGGTTTGGGCGCAACCAACACTGGGGTAGTAGAGAGGTATTTCTTAAAATCTTGCAGTGCTGCCTCGGCCTCTGGGTCCACTCCACTGGCCTTGCCTTCTTCAAGATCTTAAAAAAAGGAAGGGCAGGCTCCACGGACTTGGAGATGAACCGGCTCATGGCGGCAACGCAGCCAGTGAGCCGACGCACGTCCTTGATCCGTTTGGGTGCCTCAATCTGCTCGATGGCCTTGATCTTTTCTGGGTTTGCTTCAATCCCGCGCTGGGACACAAAGAACCCGAGAAGCTTGCTATACGGGACACCGAAGACACACTTCTCAGTGTTCAATTTGAGGTTGATCTTGCGCAGGTTTGCAAATGTTTCCTCCAGATCATGCACAAGGGTCGCTTTGTCCTTGGTTTTGACCACTATGTCATCCATATAAGCTTCCATATTTCTATGTAGCTGGGGCTCAAAATCAATTTGGACTGCTCTTGCAAAGGTTGAGCCAACACTCTTTAACCCGAAAGGCATCTATAAAAAGCAGTATGTACCACATGGGGTGATGAATGTTGTCTTCTCCTCGTCCTCTTTCATCATGAAGATCTACTGGTATCCCGAGTAGGCGTCGAGGAATGATAAAAGGTCACACCTGGCTGTGGAGTCAACAATCTGGTCAATGTGCGGTAATGGGAAGGGATCCTTTGGACAAGCCTTATTAATGTCTATGTAATCAATACACAACCTCCACTTCCCATTTGCCTTGCGCACTACTACCGGATTGGCCAACCACGTAGGATGGAGTACCCCTCTCACCAAGCTTGCCACCTCTAGCTTTCTGATTTCCTCCGTGATGAACTCTTGCCTCTCCAGATCTTGCTTCCTGACCTTCTGCTTGACGGGCCGCGCATGAGGACAGACAGCAAGGTGGTGCTCAATCACCTCCCTAGGAACATCGGGGATGTCGGAGGCTTGCCATGCAAACACATCGACATTCTCCCGCAAGAAGGCGATGAGCTCGCTTTCCTATTTGCCGTCGAGGGTGGAGCTTATAGTAAAATCTCCCCCGTGTCGTCCTCCTTGACGGGCACCTTCTTGGTCTCTGGTGGTGTGGCTCTGGCCTTCTTGCTCTTGCCGGCGGAGCTCTCTGGCACGTTCTCAACGGAAGCGCAACACCCCAAAGAGGTGCGCTTGCCGGAGTGGGTGCGAGGGGTCTCGCCGGTCTTCTTCCCCCCCGGGGCTCCATCGGCAGGAGAAGGTGCCTTAGCAGCTGCTGCTGCAACTGCTTCCCGGTAGAGTTGGTCGGCGCAGATCAACGCATCTTTCTTGTCGGAGGGGACGGTGATGATGTTCATCAGCCCGGGCATCTTCAGCATGTTGTAGGCGTAGTGCGAAGCCGCCATGAACTTGGCTAGTGCTGGGCGGCCGAGGATCCCGTTGTAAGGCAAGGGGATCATGGCTACATCGAAAACAATCCTTTCCGTCCTGTGGTTCAGTTCGCCTCCGAATGTCACGGGCAGCGTCACCTTTTCCTTTGGCTGGCTCCTCCCTAGGTTAACCCCTTGGAATTTGCCCGTCTCGTCAAGGTCTCCATCGGGGACCTGCAGCCTTTTGACCACAAGAGGTGAGATCAAGTTCAGGCCGGCCCCGCTGTCAACCAACATCTTTGTCACCTTGAGGTTGCGGATTGTTTGTGAAACCAACAACGGTAGGCACCCGACCGCAGTAGTGCGGTCATGGTGGTCCTCGGTGTCGAAGATGATGGGCGTGCTGGACCATTTAAGCGGCTTCCGTGCGTCGAACGATGGCTCCACCGCCGTGATCTCACGCGCCCACTGCTTGTGTTGGCGGTGAGACGTATGCAGCAAGGCGCCACCATCGACGCAAATGGCCTCTGTGGCTTTCTGAAACTCGTGGTCGCTGGACTCATCGTCCTCGTCATGATCATCGTCTTCTTGTTTCTTATCACGGCCTCGAGTGGGCCTTTCCTGCTGATTATCTTTGCCGCGGCAGCCTCCTTGGCTGCCACGTTTCTTGCCGGATCCCTCGGCACCATCTGGGCCTTTCTCCTTGTCCCGCCGCTCATACTCAGCTTTCTACTTTTCAGCGAGCAGCTCTACCTGCCGGTAGTTTTGGAGATCATGGCCCTTGGTATGGTGGATCTTGCAATACTGCTTCTCGGAGCCCCCTGGCTTATCGGCAGCCGCCAAGGCCCGGCAAGCGGCACACCCAGCAACCTCGTTGCCGGGGTCACTTGCCTTGGGTTTCTTGGTGGCGCCGGTATCGTCTGATCCCTCGACGGCAAGCACAGTCTTGCTCCTACGCTTCCTGTTACGGCGTCGACCCTTCTTCGTCGGGGTGGCGGTATCATCCGTGGAGTCGGTTTCCGCACCAGCGTCTTCGCCGGGGTACTTCCTACCCTCTTCAGCACGAGCGCACCGATCGGCCAGAACATAAAGTTCGGCCACATCTCTGACCTTGTTCATCGCCAACTCTTCACGCATCTTATGATTGTGCACATTCTGATGGAATGCACTAATCACGGCGGCAGGATGAACATCGGGGATGCTGTACTGCACTTGGCTGAACCTTTGGATGTACTTGCGCAAGTTCTCTCCTTCCTTCTGGGGGATGATGTGTAAATCACTCGCCTGGCCATGAGCCTGGTGACCTCCGGTAAAGGCGCCAATAAACTCATGGCACAGATCCGCCCAAGAAGAGATGGAATCCACCGGCAAGTGCATCAACCATGACATAACATTAGGCTTGAGTGCCAACGGGAAGTAATTGGCAAGCACCTTATCGTTGCGGGCCCGAGAAGCTTGCATCGCGATGGTGTAGATGCTGAGGAACTCTGACGGGTGAGTCTTGCCGTTGTACTTCTCGCCAACATGAGGCTTGAACGTACAGTGGGAGGGCCACTGGAACTGCCGCAGCTCACGGGTGAAAGCCGGACAACCCACCTCGTAAGGTAGGCCACCGTAGCCTCCCGGCGCTGGTTTCTCCATAGCAGGCCCTCCCACCTGTCTGACTGGTGGCACGCGTCACGTCGACGCTCGATGGTAGTTTGAGCGTCCTTATGAACCTGCTCCTGAAGGACTTGATGCTGATCACGGTTGGTTCGCGGGTTGGAAGACGTGATGGAGATATCGTCTCGAGCGTCGTCATGACGAACCGACGCCCGGGGTGGCTGGGATGGAGGAGGGGAGGGCACCGTGGTTGCATCACCTCCAGCATGGTCTCCGCTGGCACGCGGTGGCCCGATGGAGCGACGGCCTACAGGTCCCGCCGGCAGCAACTCATCGTTGTTGGCGATGCCAACAAGGCTCCGGAAGGTGGGGCTTCTCTATGGCGGGAGGAAAATCGAGGAGCAGTTGCGCGCGCTAGGGCTTCCGCTGGCGTGGGTGGTGGCGAGAGCTGGGTGGACCGCAATATACCTCGACTTCTAACCACGTTAGAAGGAGCTGCGTCAAGGCCCCGCAGCCGTTCTCCACCTCCGTCAGCACCTCGGCGCGCATGCTGGCCCTCCTCATCATGTGATGGGCGCACGGGACTCTTCCCAGGGCAGCGCGCAGGGTCACCAGCAGGGTGACGCTGCTCATCACGCACAACCTGGGAAGAGGGTGCCGTGGGCGCCGGTGTTGGTGTCTTGGAGGCCGATGTGCCGCCGTCTGGCGGGATGGCGGCGCCCCTGGAGGGCCCCTGTCACGACCGGCTTTTCAATAATATGATTATTGATAAAACCGATCTTTTAAACCCAGTATAGGAAAAGTCATCCTTTCTGGTAGACAAAAGCTTGATAAACAGAGAACCAGTAGCCTCAAATATATTATAGGGTTGAGCTGAGGCTGCTCAATAGTTTATTACAAACTCGCCAATATCTTACATAAGGGCGGTTATGACACAGGGGTGGGGTGGCATGCTACTAGCTCGAGGAAAAGTGGTGGTGGATAACTTGACTTCTACTGGCAGTACATCGAGCGTCGAGGTGAGGCTCGATGAATTTATTCGGGGTTGCGAAAGCCGATAATACAATGACCAAGACAGGATCGCATAGGACTGACTGGGACTCCTCTAGGCGTCGGACTCGCTATCAAACTCTTCATCCATGAGATCGCCTTCATCAACATCTGGCCAAATCAACAAGCCAGGTGAGTACTTGAAAGTACTCGCAAGACAGTTCGGACAAAAGATATCATCAATGAATGCATGAATGCGTCATGAACAAGGATGATGCTCATAAAATAACGATAGTTTTGTAGGACTTGAAGAATAAAATAAATAACTGAAAGCCGATCGGGTGTCTAGAGCGACGCCTCGAAAGGTAAATAAATAAAATGCATGCCGCAGTCGGGCGTTTAAGCGACACCACATAAAGGGCTTAGAAGAAATGCCACAGTCGAACGTCTGGGCGACATCATATAAAGGGATTAAAAGAAATGCCACAGTCGGACGTCTGAGCGACATCACAGACAAGGCATTAAAAGAAATGCCACAGTCGGACGTCTGAGCGACATCACATAAAGGGCTATAAAAAAATGCCATAGTCGGACGTCTGGGCGACATCACATAAAGGGCTTAAAAGAAATGCCACAGTCGGACGTCTGAGCGACATCATGGACAGGGCTTTAAAAGAAATGACACAGTCGGATGTCTGAGCGACATCACATAAAGGGCTATAAAAGAAATGCCACAGTCGGACGTCTAGGCGACATCACATTAAGGGCTTAAAAGAAATGCCACTGTCGGACGTCTGAGCGACATCACAGACAAGGCTTTAAAAGAAATGCCACCGTCGGACGTCTGAGCGACATCGCAGACAGGACTTGCAACAAATGTAAATAACAGATATGCCGCCGTCGGACATCTGAGCGACATCACAGACAGGGCCTATAACAAAATAAATAACAGGTATGCCACCGTCGAACGTCTGAGCGACATCGCAGATAGGGCTTGCAATGAATGTGAATAACAAGATTAGTCCATCCACAAGAATAATCTTTTAACCGGATTTATCACACACAAATCCCATTGGAGTTTTGTCACTGAGGCTGATACCTAACAAGATAAGATGAATATAGTACTTGAACAAAGTACAAGACAATTGACAGATTCGAGACTCTGCAGAGTTTGGATGAACTGAACACAGCCAACGGATTTCCGTAGTCACGAAAGACTAGTTCTGTTTACGGTATTTCAGTAGAAACACATTTAACTAGTACACACCGATTTCACCTCACGATGCCAGGAATCACCCTGGGCAACATCCAAGAAAAACTTTGAGACGGGGAGGCCACAACCTCGAATAGCATGGGATCAAATTTCTATACGCGCGCTCTAAGACTTTGAGACGGGAGGCCCCCCTCTCGGTCCCAACCGGAAACACCCATGCAGCCTGACCGGATGACGGGCTTTAATCCAGGGCCATGGAACCCTCATCCCGGCCTCTCCACTTGGTGTGTACCAGGAAAACGGTTGCAACTTACTATGCCATATCCCTTGCGAAAAACATGTGGCAGCACAGGCAGGAAATGAAGGGAATATGATTTGTGTCATGACGACACGGAAGTCAAATAATCTGGCATAAGACTGGCATGTCACAACACTGCCATCTTACCCATTCTCATGCCAACACATGGCTATGCAAATATGTATCCAACAACATAATGCTTACCGAAACTTACTTTCCGATTATGTATATGAAATATAACATTCAAAGAGTTGTTCATAAACATGCCATGATCATACTAAAATGCAAACACGCAACAACACTCATCATATCAAGAGTTCAAACATGCTTGCCTGGTTCGGAGTAGTCGGAGTCTAATTGTGCGAGGTTTGCAGCTCTGTCACCTCCTCCGGTATCTACGGTATAAGAAAAGATACGCACGCAACATAAATACCGTGAGTGTACAGAAAAGTGTTCCAAATATTTTTCAAATAGCTATGGTAAAAAACTACACAAAAATTTGAAGAGGACAGAAAAAGAATCACTCAAAAAATCCTTTCTGTTAAAAAGTTATAAGGGTTTTAACCCAAGGACTCATCTGTAATGAAACAGAAGTCTTCCAGGGGGCTTTGCAGAAAAATACAGAAAAACGGTTCAGAGTGGAAGCGTATTAGCCAGAGTACGCTTTCAGTAAACAATTCAAAAAAACACAGGAGAGGCTGACGGGCGGGTCCCACCCGTCAGGTTTGAATTTTCAAACAAGGGAGCCGGGGCTCGTCAGCGCCCGAGAGCTGCGGTGGTCGCCGGCGGCGATCCACGGCGAGGCAGGGAGATCGGAGAGTACCTCTGTGTTCAGGGCGCCATTCCACATCTGTGGGAGGTGGTGGTGGTCACCGGCGAGTACCACGTCGGCGGCGACACTTGCTCGGTTCGGGTGGTCGTGGATCTCGCCGGAGAGAGCTGCGAGGTCAAAATTGAATTGGGGGTTATCTTACTAGAGGTGGTATGAGGCTACGGTCGAAAGTAGGGGGGCGGAGGGGTTCTCACCAGAGAGAACAATGCTGGAGCCCGAGGCGGCCGGAGGTGGCCGGAGTCGAGGAGGAAAGGCCCCTCGAGGCTCGTTCATTGGCCGGGCGGGGTCTGGTGAGATGGTGGAGTCGTGCGGAGGCGAGAGCAAGCTCGGGGTGCTATATATAGCCGCCCTGAGGCGGTTGCCGAGAACGGGGTTCTCCGGCGAGGTGATTACGGCGGCGCAGTGGTTGCACAGGAGGGTTCAGAGGTTGAGCATCGTCGTGGGTGTTCCCTGGTTCCATTTAGATGCTAACCGCGTCAGGATTAGGTTGTTTAGGGGGAGCTCGACGGAACGGGGCGGCGCGGGCCCGTCGGCGGCAGGGAGCGCGCTCTGCGCGTGCCGTGCCACGGCGACGGTGCTGCATGCATTCGCTGGCGAGGAAACGGCCACGCGGAGCCACCAGGGGGTTTGGGCGGCGCCGAACGGCGTTATGCCGCCGTTCTGTTCCCTGTCGGCCGCTACGATGATACGGCCGCCGCAAGACACGCCGGCGCAGGCGGGACAGGGCGCCACAGACGCCAGGAAGGTGCCAAGCACGCGTGTGAGGCTCCGGACAAGCAAGCCAGGCCGTGAGCTACGTGCCAAGTGCACTGTGAGCTTGTGACTGAATTCTGTCGAAGATTAACACTGAAATTCTGAATTTAACTGAAGATGGACAGAAACAGTGTATGCAAGGTGTTCGACAAAATGATCTAGGCATGTAGGGATTTTTCCTTGAGCTGGTTTTTGGTGGAGGGGCCTCTCATTGCATCTAGAGGCTGCCTGAATATTTGTAGAATTTTTGGAGAGGTGTAGATATGAATTTCACCAAATTTGGCAAATCTGGTCCAAACTTGCAATGAGTGAAATTTGAAATATTTGAACAAGAGAAGAGAGGATCAAGATGGTTCTGGGTTGTGGGTACAAAGGACTATCCAAGAGTGTTGAGTTGAGGTCAAAAATCAAAAGCATTAGGGTACTTGCTTTGCAATCCACCTAGGCTCAAAAGGAAAGACAGATTTATATTGGGAGGAGAAATAGTTGGAATAAAATCCAAAAATGGATTTTATTTGTTTGGACAGAATGTTTGGATTGTACCAAAGTGGGAGGAGAGGTTTTGGGAAAATTTCACCATAGGTGGCATGGTAAAATTTAGAAGGGATCAAAACCAAATAAAAGCCCAAAACTAAAAGGGTTTTCTTTTTAAAAGAAACTAAATCCAAGAAAAGGATTTTTTTTTGAGAGGGAAAACTTAGAAGATGGTTTTTAGGAAGGGTTTAAATGACCTTCTTTCAAACCAAGCAAGGCTCTTTTGAAAAACAAACCACCAAAAAATTTTGGAGTGTCACAACACCTACCCCCTTAGGAAAAATCTCGTCCCCGAGATTTCAGTTGATCCTTAAACAGGTGTGGGTGCTCTGTCCGAAGAAAATCCTCGCTCTCCCAAGTTGCTTCATTCTCGGTGTGATTACTCCATTGAACTCTGAAAAACTTAATGGTTTTCCGTCGGGTCCTCCTCTCAGACTCTTCTAATATTTTTATTGGGTGCTCCCGGTAAGTGAGGTCCGGTTGCACGTCAATATACTCATGTGAAACTTGCTTCTCTGGGTTGCTCATGTATTTTCTCAACTGCGAGATGTGAAACACGTTGTGGATACCGGACAAGTCTTCGGGTAGGTCCAGCTGGTAGGCTACCTTGCCTCGTCGGGCCACTATATGGAATGGTCCGATGAATCTTGGTGCTAGTTTCCCCTTAATCTTGAATCGTTGCAGACCCTTCATAGGAGAAACTCTCAGGTATACCAATTCTCCGGGTTCAAAACTGATTTCCCGATGCTTTCGGTCGTAATAACTCTTTTGCCGACTTTGAGCTGTTTTGAGTCGTTCTCTAATTGTCTTAACTTTCTCCTCGGCCTCCTTGAGCATATCTGGGCCAAAGATATGGCTGTCTCCGGTCTCTGACCAATTTAGCGGGGTACGACATCTTCTCCCATATAGAGCTTCAAAGGGTGCCATTTGCAAGCTGGCTTGATAGCTGTTGTTGTATGCGAACTCTGCATATGGCAAACTTTCTTCCCAACTGTTCCCGTAGGTGAGGACACAGGCTCTTAGCATGTCTTCTAGGATTTGGTTTACGCGTTCCGTCTGCCCATCAGTCTGGGGATGGTATGCGGTACTGAAGGCTAGTTGGGTTCCCAGTGCCTGTTGTAGGTGATCCCAGAATGTAGAGACGAACTGTGTGCCTCTATCGGAGATGATAGTCTTAGGGACTCCATGTAGGCAGACGATACGGGCAAGATAAAGTCTGGCTAGTCTCTGAGTGGTGTAAGTTGTTTTTACCGGAATAAAATGTGCCACCTTGGTTAATCTGTCGGTTATGACCCAAATGGCATCGTTTCCGTGTCGTGACCGTGGCAGTCCAACGATAAAGTCCATTCCAATCTCGTCCCATTTCCACTCGGGTATCTTATTTGGCTGTAACAGTCCGGCTGGTTTCTGGTGCTCGGCCTTGATACGTTGACAAGAGTCACAGCAGGCGATGAACGTGGCTATATCTCTCTTCATACCGTGCCACCAGAAATTTTCCTGAAGATCCTTGTACATTTTTGTCCCTCCAGGATGGATTGAATACGGAGCTGTGTGACTTTCAGTCAATATCTGCTGTTTGAGGTCCTTGACATTTGGTACGCATAGCCTTTCTCCATACCACAATATTCCTTGCTCATCCACGTTGAATTCTGAGGCTCTTCCCAAACTCACTTTTCTTTTTATGCCCTCAATGCTGGGGTGTCCGTGCTGGGCTTCCTTGATACTTTCCATCAGGGTAGGCTGTATTTCTATATTCGACACACTGCCTTCGGTAACCATTATTAGATTGAGTCGGGCAAATTCTTGTTGAAATTCTGGCCTCAATTTTGGTATACTGTCGTCGTCCGTGCTGGGATTGCGACTAAGTGCATCTGCCACAACATTTGCTTTTCCGGGATGATAGTGGATTCCAACATCATAATCCTTCACCAACTCTAACCAGCGTCGTTGCCGTAAATTTAATTCTGGCTGTGTGAAAATATACTTAAGACTCTTATGGTCTGTGTATATCTCACAACGATTCCCAAGCAGAAAGTGTCTCCATTCCTTGAGTGCATGGATGACTGCTGCTAATTCCAGGTCATGAGTGGGATAATTTTCCTCATGCTTGCGTAGTTGTCTAGAGACATACGCAACTACCTTGCCTTCTTGCATCAATACGCATCCGAGGCCTTTCCGGGATGCGTCACAATATACCTCAAAATTCTTGTGTATATCTGGCACGATTAATACTGGTGCCGTTGTTAATTTGCTTTTTAGCTCTTGGAAGCTTTTCTCACATGCTTCTGTCCATTCAAACTTCTTGCCTTTCTTGAGCAATTGTGTCATGGGCTTTGCTATAGTGGAGAATCCTTCAATAAATCTCCGATAATATCCTGCCATTCCCAAGAAACTCCGTACGTCCGTTACGTTAGCTGGTGGTTTCCAGCCAAGTACGGCCTTGACTTTTTCCGGGTCTACTGCAATACCTTCTTGGGTTAGCACGTGGCCCAGAAAACCCACCTGCCTTAGCCAAAATTCACATTTGCTGAATTTGGCGTACAGTTGATGTTTCCTGAGTTCTCCGAGTACAATCCTGAGATGTTCGGCGTGCTCTTCTGGTGTTTTGGAATATATCAGAATATCATCGATGAATACCACAACAAACTTGTCCATATACTTCATAAATACTTTGTTCATGAGGTGAACAAAATATGCGGGGGCGTTGGTTAGTCCGAATGGCATCACTGTGAACTCATACAGCCCATATCTGGAGGTGAAGCGGTCTTGGGAATATCTTCTGTTCGTACTTTTAATTGGTGGTATCCTGATCTCAAGTCAATTTTTGAGAAGACTTTGGCCTGTGCGAGCTGATCGAATAAATCATTTATTCGGGGCATTGGGTATTTGTTCTTGATTGTGACCATGTTGAGAGCTCGATAATCAATACACAACCTCATTGTTCCATCCTTCTTCTTGGCAAATAAAATTGGAGAACCCCAAGGTGAGGAGCTGGCTCGTATGTATCCTTTCTCCAATAATTCTTTTATTTGCTTCTTCAACTCTACCAATTCGGATGGTGCCATTCTGTAAGGTTTCTTGTAAATAGGAGTGGTTCCGGGTGCTAGCTCAATGCTGAATTCTATCTCTCGGTCTGGTGGCATGCCTGGTAGTTCTTCTGGAAATACGTCTGGAAATTCACATACTACGGGAACCTTGTTCAGCTCAGAAACGTCCACCTTGTTTAATCTAGGTTGCCGAGGTATTTGTCTCTCTTTGGCTGAAACTTTTATTTTCTTCCCATGATGGTGTGTGAGAATCACGGTACGGTTGAAGCAGTCAATAAAACCTTTGTTGGTGGTTAACCAATCCATTCCTAGGATGACATCCAGTCCCTTGCTTTCCAGCACAATAAGGTTGGCGTAAAACTTCAATCCTTCAAATTCAATAACCACACCTTGACAGTAACTCTGGGTCACTTGCTTAATTCCAGGGGACTTGACGATCATTGATTTTTCCAAGGGAAGCATCGAAAAATTATTTTGCAAAGCAAAACTTTTCGAAACGAATGAGTGAGAAGCTCCAGAATCAAACAAAACCATGGCAGGTATTGTGTTGACGGGGTACGTACCGAGTACGATATCTGGGGCGTTCTGTGCTTCCTCTCGGGTCACGTGGTTCAGGTGACCTTTCCGGTGGTTGTTGTTGGGGTTGAAATTGCTTCGCTTTGGTGCTGAATTATTTCCACCATTATTGAGCTTCGGGGTTGAGTTCCTTGGCTTGGGACACTGCTTGGCATAGTGCCCTTCTTCTCCACAAGCATAACAGGTAACGCCTGGGCGATAGGTGAACTCTTTGTCTCTTGCATGGAAATTCTTGGTTGGACGTGAATTATTCGTCGGGGTTTTGTGTGAATCCCCCTTCTGAAATTCCTTCTTGCTTCTGTGATTGTGAGAAAAAGTAGTCTGGTCCCTTTTCCGTTTGCGGAAATCTTCCAGGCTACGTCGCTCATTTTCCAGGGTAATGGCCTTATCCACCAGTGTTTTAAAATCTGGAAAGGTGTGCACAACTAGCTGGCACTTAAGGGCGGGTGCCAGGCCTTCCATGAATTTTTCCATCTTCTTGCTCTCGGTCATGCGTTCTTCATTGGCGTAGCAAGACAGCAGTGTGAATTGGCTGTTGTATTCTGACACTGTCATGGCTCTTTGCTTGAGTTCATCAAATTCCTTCTTCTTGATTTTCATGACACTCTTAGGAATATGTGCCCCACGAAAACCTTCTTTGAAATTTTCCCAGGTGATTTCATTTTTGTTGGGGTGCATGTGCAGGAAGTTTTCCCACCACGATGCTGCTGCACCTGTGAGATAATGTGGTGCATACAGTACTTTTTCACATCTGAACACTGTGCGATAATTCATTTTCTCTCCATGTCTCGAAGCCAGTCCTCGGCCTCAAGAGGCTTGTCAATATGTAAAAATGTTGGAGGATGCGTCTTTTGTAACTCAGATAATTTGGATTGCGGTTGATACTGACCACGGTTACTTCCCATATTGATGAATTGGTTCATCATTTCCTGGTGTTGCTGTTGACTTTGTTCGTACAAACGACAAACTTGTGTAAAAGCTGTTTCATTGCCCTGTTGACTTGTCTGTCCCTGAGTGAAATTGTGGTTTTGTGGTGTGCCATAATTTTCTTCTGTCTGAGTTAGCATGGAGCGCGTCCAAGGACGAGACATCTTTCACTCTAGGGATATATTTTTGTGAACTCGTAAGACAAGAAAGAGAGTCGCAAAAGTCAATAAAATCACACACAAAGAACATTCTTAAACTCTAGGATATTTTTGGAAACACACGATTGCGCGCGGAGAAGGACTAGTGCATATCTTACACGCGGGCATAATTATACATTACATCACTTAGGATATGCGTACATAACCCTGACATGTTATTTAAACTAGTGCACTCCTCCAGATCCTACATGATGCGCAAACAGGCTACTTCTCACAACCTATGTACATAAAACATATTACACAAGTCGATACATCACATGGCGTCTATGCGTACTTAGTCGGAGATGGTGAGGATCTCCCTTGGCCTGCCGAGGGTGAGACGCAGAGACGCTGGGGAATCAACCTCCTCCTCGCTAATAGGTTCCAGATGAGAAACATTGTGTTAAGCTGATGGAGCAGGTGCTGTAGGCGGAATAACACGAATACGAGTGGGTGGAATAGGTGGGGTAGCACGTATGGGAGTGGGTGCAACAAGTGGTGCAGAGTGGACGGGAGTGGGTGCAATAGCCTGGTTAAACTCCTCTGTGGTTGGGAGACGACGAGCAGTGGCGAGTGTGGAAGGTGAGTGAGAGGCTGCGGATGACAAGAAAGTCAATGGTGGAGCGGTGTGTAGGAGTTCCCTCCTGTTAGCAGCACAACCATGAACTGAGTCCATGCATGCAGCTACGAGGTCATCCACCATGCATTCAAATGCTGCCTCCAGGGCTCGGAGGTACTCGAGAAGCATCTCAAAGGCTTCGCCTCGCTCTCCTCTGGGGCAAGAGAAGGAGTAGTGACAGGTATAAGGAACATGGCATGGAAGGTAGCGGTAGCGACGGGTCTTCATTGCAGGAAGAACATCCCGAAGACGGGCTATCGTCTCGTGGGCAGCCATCTGCATAGCATGCCTTTCTGTAGGCATAGCTCTCCCCACGAATCGGAGACGGCGTATTTCAGCATGGCCTCCCCTGAATTGCACCGCGGCCTGGTGCATAGTTAGACTGTCGTTGATCTTGTGTGGATAAAGCGTGAAGACTGGGCGCACGGATGGCCCCATCGCGACCTGAACGATGAAAGAGAGGAGTTTGACGAACCCCCTCGGGCACGTTGGCGAACATCTGAGACTCGCAGTCGTTGCCGGCCATCTTCAAAAGTAGGCACAAATTCTGAGTGGTCAGATCATAAATTTTATGCTGACTGTCAGAAAATGACTATATTTGTAAAAACATGAATAACTCTATCATGCTAATAACCAATTAGCGATCGCAACTAGTGGCTTCCTACAGTCAGCCTGGCTCTGGTTACCAAGTCTGTCACGGCCGGCTTTTCAATAATATGATTATTGATAAAACCGATCTTTTAAACCCAGAATAGGAAAAGTCATCCTTTTGGGTAGACAAAAGCTTGATAAACAGAGAACCAGTAGCATCAAATATATTACAGGATTGAGCTGACGCTGCTCAACAGTTTATTACAAACTTGCCAATATCTTACATAAGGGCGGGTATGAAACAGGGGTGAGGTGGCATGCTACTAGCTCGAGGAAAAGTGGTGGTGGATAACTTGACTTCTACTGGCAGTACATCGAGCGTTGAGGTGAGGCTCGATGAATTTATTCGGGGTTGCGGAAGCGGATAATACAATGACCAACACAGGATCGCATGGGACTGACTGGGACTCCTCTAGGCGTCGGACTCGCTATCAAACTCTTCATCCATGAGATCGCCTTCATCAACATCTGGCCAAATCAACAAGCCAGGTGAGTACTTGAAAGTACTCGCAAGACAGTTCGAACAAAAGATATAATCAATGAATGCATGAATGCGTCATGAACAAGGATGATGCTCATAAAATAACGATAGTATTGTAGGACTTGAAGAATAAAATAAATAACTGAAAGCCGATCGGGTGTCTAGAGCGACGCCTCGAAAGGTAAATAAATAAAATGCATGCCGCAGTCGGGCGTCTAAGCGACACCACATAAAGGGCTTAGCAGAAATGCCACAGTCGGACATCTGGGCGACATCACATAAAGGGCTTAAAAGAAATGCCACAGTCGGACGTCTGAGCGACATCACAGACAGGGCTTTAAAAGAAATGCCACAGTCGGACGTCTGAGAGACATCACATAAAGGGCTACAAAAGAAATGCCATAGTCGGACGTCTGGGCGACATCACATAAAGGGCTTAAAAGAAATGCCACAGTCGGACGTCTGAGCGACTTCACAGATAGGGCTTTAAAAGAAATGCCACAGTCGGACGTCTGAGCGACATCACATAAAGGGCTATAAAAGAAATGCCACAGTCGGACGTCTGGGCGACATCACATTAAGGGCTTAAAAGAAATGCCACAGTCGGACGTCTGAGCGACTTCACAGATAGGGCTTTAAAAGAAATGCCACAGTCGGACGTCTGAGCGACATCACATAAAGGGCTATAAAAGAAATGCCACAGTCGGACATCTGGGCGACATCACATAAAGGGCTTAAAAGAAATGCCACAGTCGGACGTCTGAGCGACTTCACAGATAGGGCTTTAAAAGAAATGCCACAGTCGGACGTCTGAGTGACATCACATAAAGGGCTATAAAAGAAATGCCACAGTCGGACGTCTGGGCGACATCACATTAAGGGCTTAAAAGAAATGCCACAGTCGGACGTCTGAGCGACATCGCAGACAGGGCTTTAAAAGAAATGCCACCGTCGGACGTCTAAGCGACATCGCAGACATGACTTGCAACAAATGTAAATAACAGATATGCCGCCGTCGGACATCTGAGCGATATCACAGACATGGCCTATAACAAAATAAATAACAGGTATGCCACCGTCGGACGTCTAGCGACATCGCAGACAGGGCTTGCAATGAATGTGAATAACAAGATTAGTCCATCCACAAGAATAATCTTTTAACCGGATTTATCATGCATAAATCCCACTGGAGTTTTGTCACTGAGGCTGATACCTGACAAGATAATATGAATATAGTACTTGAACAAAGTACAAGACAATTGACGGATTCGAGACTCTCCAGAGTTTGGATGAACTGACCACAGCCAACGGATTTCCGTAGTCACGAAGGACTAGTTCCGTTTATGGTATTTCAGTAGGCACACATTTAACTAGTACACACCCATTTCACCTCACGATGCCAGGAATCACCCTGGTCAACGTCCAAGAAAAACTTTGAGACGGGGAGGCCACAACCTCGAATAGCATGCGATCAAATTTCTAGGTGCCCCCCTCTCGGTCCCAACCGGAAACACCCATGCCCACTGACCAGATGACGGGCTTTAATCCACGACCATGGAACCCTCATCCCGGCCTCTCCACTTGGTGTGTACCAGGAAAACGGTTGCAACTTACTATGCCATATCCCTTGCGGAAAACATGTGGCAGCACAGGAAGGAAATGAAGGGAATATGATTTGTGTCATGACGACACGGAAGTCAAATAATCTGGAATAAGACTGGCATGTCACAACACTGCCATCTTACCCATTCTCATGCCAACACATGGCTATGCAAATATGTATCCAACAACATAATGCTTACTGAAACTTACTTTTCGATTATGTATATGAAATATAACATTCAAAGAGTTGTTCATAAACATGCCATGATCATACTAAAATGCAAACATGCAACAACACTCATCATATCAAGAGTTCAAACATGCTTGCCTGGTTCGGAGTAGTCGGAGTCTAACTGTGCGAGGTTTGCAGCTCCGCCACCTCCTCCGGTATCTATGGTATAAGAAAAGATACGCACGCAACGTAAATACCGTGAGTGTACAGAAAAGTGTTCCAAATATTTTTCAAATAATTATGATAAAAAAGCTAGACAAAAATTTGAAGAGGACAGAAAAAGAATCACTCAAAAATTCCTTTCTGTTAAAAAGTTATAAGGGTTTTAACCCAAGGACTCATCTGTAATGAAACAGAAAACTTCCAGGGGGCTTTGCAGAAAAATACAGAAAAACGGTTCAGAGTGGAAGCGTATTTGCCAGAGTACGCTTTCAGTAAACAATTCAAAAAAACACAGGAGAGGCTGACGGGCGGGTCCCACCCGTCAGGTTTGAATTTTCAAACGAGGGAGCCGGGGCTCGTCGGCGCCCGAGAGACGCGGTGGTCGTCGGCGGCGATCCACGGCGAGGCAGGGAGATCGGAGAGTACCTCTGTGTTCAGGGCGCCATTCCGCGTCTGTGGGAGGTGGTGGTGGTCGCCGGTGAGTACCACGTCGGCGGCGACACTTGCTCCGGCGGACGACGGTTCGGGTGGTCGTGGATCTCGCCGGAGAGAGCTGCGAGGTCAAAATTGAGGCGGGTGTTATCTTACTAGAGGTGGTACGAGGCTACGGTCGAAAGTAGGGCGGCAGAGGGGTTCTCACCGGAGAGAACGATGCCGGAGCCCGAGGCGGGCGGAGGTGGCCGGAGTGGAGGAGGAAAGGCCCCTCGAGGCTCGTTCAATGGCCGGGCGGGGTCTGGTGAGATGGTGGAGTCGTGCGGAGGCGAGAGCAAGCTCGGGGTGCTATATATAGCCGCCCCGAGGCGGTTGCCGAGAACGGGGTTCTCCGGCGAGGTGATTACGGCGGCGCAGTGGTTGCACGGGATGGTTCAGAGGTTGAGCGTCGTTGTGTGTGTTCCCTGGTTCCGTTTAGATGCTAACCGCGTCGGGATTGGGTTGTTTAGGGGGAACTCGACGGAACGGGGCGGCGCGGGCCCGTCGGCGGCAGGGAGCGCGCTATGCGCGTGCCGCGCCCCGGCGACGGTGCTGCATGCGTGCGCTGGCGAGGAAACGGCCACGCGGAGCCACCAGGGGGTTTGGGCGGCGCCGAATGACGTTATGCCGCCGTTCCGTTCCCTGTCGGCCGCTACTGTGATACGGCCGCCGCAAGACACGCTGGCGCAGGCGGGACAGGGCGCCACCGATGCCAGGAAGGTGCCAAGCGCGCGAGTGAGGCTCCGGACAAGCAAGCCGGGCCGTGAGCTACGTGCCAAGTGCACTGTGAGCTTGTGACTGAATTCTGTCGAAGATTGACACTGAAATTCTGAATTTAACTGAAGATGGACAGAAACAGTGTATGCAAGGTGTTCGACAAAATGATCTAGGCATGTAGGGATTTTTCCTTGAGCTGGTTTTTGGTGGAGGGGCATCTCATTGCATCTATAGGCTGCCTGAATATTTGTAGAATTTTTGGAGAGGTGTAGATATGAATTTCTCCAAATTTGGCAAATCTGGACCAAACTTGCAGTGAGTGAAATTTGAAATATTTGAACAAGAGAAGAGTGGATCAAGATGGTTCTAGGTTGTGGGTACAAAGGACTATCCAAGAGTGTTGAGTTGAGGGCAAAAATCAAAAGCCTTAGGGTCCTTGCTTTGCAATCCACCTAGGCTCAAAAGGAAAGACAGATTTATATTGGGAGGAGAAATAGTTGGAATAAAATCCAAAAATGGATTTTATTTGTTTGGATACAATGCTTGGATTGTACCAAAGTGGGAGGAGAGGTTTTGGGAAAATTTCACCATAGGTGGCATGGTAAAATTTAGAAGGGATCAAAACCAAATAAAACCCGAAAACTAAAAGGGTTTTCTTTTTAAAAGAAACTAAATCCAAGAAAAGGATAAAAAAATTTTGAGAGTGCAAACTTAGAAGATGGTTTTTAGGAAGGGTTTAAATGACCTTCTTTCAAACCAATCAAGGCTCTTTTGAAAAACAAACCACCAAAAAAAATTTGGAGTGTCACAGCCCCGCGCCACCTACGGGGGGCCCTACTCCGTCTCTAGAGCCCACGACTGGTGGCTCGTCGCCTGGCGCGGGAACGACACCACTCGCCAGGCCTGAACCGCCGGGGTGATGTGGATGTCCGCAACTGGCCCACTACTGGTCCGCACCGGTGCTGGCAACCTGGTCCCGGACGAACCGATCATCGTGGTCGCCTTCTTCTTAGGAGCCATGGCGATGAAGAACAGCTAGGTCAACTGCTAGACCAGGTTCTCACAATTGCGCCCCCTACCTGGCGCGCCAAAGATGTCGGTGGGAAACAACACCTATGGGATCACTGGAATCCCTACTACGTTTGCGGGGCGCAGGGATCGTGAGAAGAGCGGGACTAGTAGACAACACGAAGGGATTTACCCAGGTTCGGGCTGCAAAGATGTGTAAAACCCTACGATCCTGCTTTGGTGGATGTATTTATTGTTCTTGAGCTCTTGAACTAGCTGTAGGTGCTGTGAGGTTCGTAAGAGCCGAATCCCTCTTCAGTGCGCCATGGGCCTCCTTTTATAGGCGAAAGGGGTTGCCACAGTGGCACACAGGAGGTGTAAAGTGCTACAGCGTTGTGAGCTTATTGCTGGTATTACAGGACAAAACACATTCAATGCGAGGCTTAGGTGTCCCTTCACTTTATCGGGGACGGGGGTGAGGCTCGTCCTGTCCGTTGCTGCTCCTCCTCGCTTCGACACGCGGCCTGGCCAGCGATGCATGCGGTGCCATTTAGGCAGATAGGCAGCTGAGGTGGCATGGTGGTGGAGCCTCCACGAAGGGCTGCATGCTGCCACGCAGGTGCATGCCCAGCTAGTTGGGTCGGCATCTGCATGCGAACGGCGGTGGATGCTTGGCTGGCGTGGGCCTGGCAATGGCCCAGCTGGCGTGCTTGGCAAGGGCCTTGCTGGGTGGCCCGGCAAGGGTCTTGCCGGGTGGTCCGGCAAGGGTCTTGCCTTGGCGCGCAGACGTCCCTGTCAAGGATCTTGCCGGGGGTCTTGTGGGTTTCTTAGGTGAGGATGGTTGCCCTCCTATCCTCATTTGATCTTGACTATTCATTGTCTTCACAAAGATCTGCATGCCACCACGGAGGTGCCTCCCAAGCCCTGTCCGAACGCGTTTGTTTAGCGTTGGTGGGCTCAAAGGTGGCTCACTCAGGTGGTGTGGGCGAGTTGCCCCGTCAAGGGTCTTGCCGGGGCCGCTAAGGCTGCCCCGGCAAGGGTCCTTGCCGAGGAAACCTACTTCGTCCATCTGATCTTTGTGGCCTTGGTCCTTGTCGTTGCTTTGTTTGTCTTGTGGCTTCGGCTTCTCTCCGACTTCCCTTTCCTGCCCTGTTATGCGTGGCCGTGGTGGGTGGCTCTGACTGTCTGTGCACAAGTAAAGGGGTCAAAAAGGAGAGCCCCTACTTTTGTACACCGAGAGGATGCATCTATATTTTTAGATAAACGAGTTCCCCTGGTAAGCTATCTTGTCGGTATGCTCTATTTTTTTGCCAGGTAGTAGGTCTATCGGGCACAAACTATGGAGAGGAACCAGCCCCCTGCCGGCCCTTATCCATCAAAGGCCATTGCGGCCACCCTGACCGAAGCAACGTTCGAGTCCATGGGTGGGAGCACCTAAGTTTCAAATGGTAGTAGGGTTTTCTTATGCACAAGCCATTATTTAAAGAACACATGTCGATAAGAGGATGAACTTATCTATTTGGCTTGCCAGAGATCGCAGCTAGCTTGTCTTCTGATCTCCTCTTGGGGACTGTGGCCACGGTAGGAGCCTATAGTTTATGCATATGAAGATGATGCCAAATGCGGTCTTATCTACACGAAAGTGCAATGCTCATGATATGCTTATGCATGCATGCACTTGTCGGGCGCCCCCTAGCACTTCATTTTTTTGTTGCTCAGGGTCTGCGCCTGGCTATGTACAAGGGGTTGCAAGCAACTAAGGCAAGGCCTGTACAAAAGGGTGGTTGCCTGGTAGGGCCCCACAACTGCGCCTTATGGGTAGAACTTGCGGAGATGCTCAATATTCCATGAGGTTTGCAATTGAGTGCCATATCCAGTCTCCAGACGGAGTAAGCCAGGTCTGGTGACTCGTACTACCAGGTAAGGGTCTTCCTATTTCGTGATAACTTGTTTTCACCCTTGGCGAACGGAACGCGCCTAAGGACAAGGTCACCTTCCTCAAAACACCATGCATGAACCATGCGCCTATGATAGCGGCACAGGGCTTGCTGGTAGCGTCCAACACCCATAGCAGCCCGGACACGGTTCTCCTTGAGAAGCACAGCACCGTCACACCGGTGTTGTTCCTATGCTAATTCATCATAGGCAAGCACTCGAGGTGACCCGTAAATGAGTTCTGTGGGGATAACTGCTTCTACCCCATAGACTAGGGAGAAGGGAGTCTGCCCGATAGCACGATTTGGTGTCATTCTGAGGGACCAGAGGACCACAGGCAGCTCGTCGATCCATCGCCTGCCGCACTTTAACAACTTATCAAATGTTCTTGTCTTGAGGCCCCGCAACACTTTAGTGTTCGCCCTCTTAGCTTGCCCATTACTTCTGGGATGTGCAATAGAGGCAAATGAGATCTTGCTTCTGAGGGCATGAACATATTGCATGAAGGCGCGCTCGTGAATGGGGCGCCGTTGTCTGTGATGATGCGGGCAGGAACCCCAAAGCGGCACACCAAATCTTTCAATAACTTGATACCTGATTGAGCGGTCACCTTCATCATGGGAGCTACTTCCGGCCACTTTTTAAATGTGTCGATTGCAACAAACAAGAATTCAAAGCCCCCGGTGGCTCGGGGGGAAGGGCCAAGGATATCGAGTCCCTAGACCAAAAATGGCCATGAAAAAGGATTGTCTGATGCGCTTGGGCTGGCTGATGGATGTTTTTGGAATGGAGCTAATAGGCTTCACACTTGGTGACTAGCTCGACTGCATCTTGGAGGGTTGTGGGACAATAGAATCCTTGCCGGAATGCTTTCAAAATTAATTTCCTTGATCCAATGTGCGAGCCGCACATGCCTTTGTGTATCTCTGCTAGCATTTCCTTTCCCTCTTCCCGGCAAATGCACTTCAATTTCACGCTGTTGCGCCTCCTTCTGTAGAGAGTGTCATCAACAAACTGGTACATACTGGCCCTCTGGGCTAATATTTCCGCTTCTTCTTGCTCTTCAGGAAGTTCTCCAGTTTGGGGGAAATGGACTATGTGCCTTTCCCAAGTGGGAGCATTAGGCTCGGCAACGAGGACTAGCACCACCTCCTCATTCATGGGGGTGCATCCCTTGACTGCAAGGACTAATTTTCTGGCAGGAGGAAGCAACCCGACAATCGAAGGGCAGTTGTTTCTGGCATGGTCCCTGCCAGGAGCCCCGGGAGGCTCTACCGGGAGAGGCTTATCGGAGTCCAATTTCCTCCTCTTCCGGGCCACTTTTTTCGGGGATACGAAGAGTTGAGTAAGATGGAGAACAAAAGTTCATGGTTCCCCAGGAAGCTTCTGCACAACGCACTTCAACAGGTGATCAACTATGTTGTTTTCTGCATGGGGTACGTGCTCTATTTGCAACCATCAGTGGACTTTGGTAATCCTTGTTGACTTGTCTCACCACAAGCCGCGATTCTCCTCGAATGATCAGCTTCTTGATTCCCAATTCTATGGCAATCCTTAGCCCGACAAGGAGTCCTTCATAATCAGCTGTATTATTGTTTGCCTCCTCCCGGGGAAAGTGCATCTGGACGACGTACTTCAGGTGTTCCCAAGTGGGAGCAATGAGAAGCACGCCATCCCCTGCACCTTGCAGGGAGAAAGCACCATCAAAATACATGATCCATTCTTGGGGTGATTCCTGATGAGCCACAAGTATAGGGGATATATCGTAGTCATTTTGATAAGTAAGATTGTCGAACCCAACGAGGAGCAGAAGGAAATGACAAGCGGTTTTCAGTAAGGTATTCTCTGCAAGCACTGAAATTATCACTAACAGATAGTTTTGTGATAAGGTAATTCATAATGGGTGACAAGTAACAAAAGTAAACAAGGTGCACCAAGGTGGCCTAATCCTTTTTGTAGCAAAGGACAAGCCTGGACAAACTCTTATATAAAGGAAAACGCTCCCGAGCACACATGGGAATTGTCGTCAAGCTAGTTTTCATCATGCTCATATGATTCGCGTTCGTTACTTTGATATTTTGACATGTGGGTGGACCGGTGCTTGGGAACTGCCCTTCCTTGGACAAGCATCCCACATATGATTAACACCTCTCGCAAGAATCCGCAACTACGAAAGAAAAATTAAGGAAAACCTAACCATAGCATGGAACATATTGATCCAAACCAGCCCCTTATGAAGCAACGCATAACCTCGGGTTTAAGCTTCTGTTACTCTAGCAACCCACCATCTACTTATTATTTCCCAATGCCTTCCTCTATGCCCAAATAATGGTGAAGTGTCATGTAGTCGACGTTCACATAACAACACTAGAGGAAAGACAACATACATCTTATGAAAATATCGAACGAATACCAAATTCACATGACTACTTATAGCAAGACTTCTTCCATGTCCTCAGGAACAAACATAACTACTCAGAAATCATATTCATGTTCGTAATCAGAGGGGTATTAATAAGCATAAAGGATCTAAACATATAATATTCCACCGAATAAACCAACTAGCATCAACTACAAGGAGTAATCGACACTACTAGCAACCCACAGGTACCAATCTGAGGTTTTGAGACAAAGATCGGATACAAGAGATGAACTAGGGTTTGAGAGGAGATTGTGCTGGTGAAGATGTTGATGGAGATTGACCTCCTCACGATGAGAGGATCGATTGTGATGACGATGGTGATGATTTCCCCCTCCCGTAGGGATGTTTCCCCGGCAGAACAGCCCTAGATTGGTTCCACCAAGGCCCCGCCTTGAGGCGACGACGCTTCATCCCGAAAGTTTCCTTCTGATTTTTTTCCAGGGCGAAAGACTTCATATAGCAAAAGATGGGTACTGGAGGCCTGCCAGGGGCCCACGAGAGAGGGGGCGCGCCCAGGGGGGTAGGGCGCGTCCCCACCCTCGTGGCCAGGGTGTGGGCTCCCTCTGGTTGATTCTTTTGCCAGTATTTTTTATTAATTCCAAAACTTGCCTCCATGAAGTTTCAGGACTTTTGGAGTTGTGCAGAATAGGTCTATAATATGTGCTCCTTTTCCAACCAAGAATTCTAGCTGTCGGCATTCTCTGTCTTCATGTAAACCATGTAAAATAAGAGAGGAGAGGCATAAGTATTGTGACATAATGTGTAATAACAGCCCATAATGCAATAAATATCAATATCAAAGCATGGTGCCAAATGGACGTATCAACTCCCCCAAGCTTAGACCTCACATGTCCTCAAGCGGAAGCCAAAATCAAAAAATATGTCCACATGTTTCAGAGATGGAGGTGTTGATAAAATAAAATACGGACGTGAGGGCATCATGATCATTCCTGAAACAACAACATATATATATATATATATTGTCATATGACTTCTTATGCTAAAGTAACAATCTATTCACAGTGTCAAGTATGAATCAGAAAATTCACTGAAAACTAACAAACTATAATCTCGGTCATTGAAGCAATTGCAATTTATCATAACTTCGGAGAGAGTCAATATAAGAGTTTTTCAGCAAGTCCACATACTCAACTATCATTTAGTCTTTCACAATTGCTAACACTCATGCAATACTTATGGGTATGGAGTTTTAATCGGACACAGAGAAAGATAGGGGTTTATTGTGTTGCCTCCCAACCTTTTACCTCAAGGGTAATGTCAACAATAATAGTTTATGATAACTTACATCCAATTATATATATATATATGTATATATATATATATATATATATATCAGGATCTTTCCGACACAATGTGCTTGCCGAAGGATAAAATGTAAAAAGGAAAGGTGAAGATCACCATGACTCTTGCATAAGGCATAAGACAAAAAAAAGATAGGCCCTTCGCAGAGGGAAGCAGAGGTTGCCATGTGCTTTTATGGTTGGATGCGCAAAATCTTAATGCGAAAGAATGTCACTTTATATTGCCACTTGTGATATGGACCTTTATTATGCGGTCCGTCGCTTGTATTACTTCCATATCACAAGATTGTATAAAGCTTATTTTCTCCACACTAATAAATCATATATATTTAAAGAGCAATTTTTATTGCTTGTAACAATGACAACTTACTTGAAGGATCTTACTCAATCCATAGGTAGATATGGTGGACTCTCATGGCAAACTGGGTTTAACGATATTTGGAAGCACAAGTAGTATCTCTACTTGGTGCAAAGAATTTGGCTAGCATGAGCAGGAAAGGCAAGCTCAACATGTTGGATGATCCATGACAATATACTTTATTTCGGATATAAGAAAACATAACCCATTATGTTGTCTTCCTTGTCCAACATCAACTTTTCAGCATGTCATATTTTAATGAGTGCAAACTATCATAAAATATGTCTGAGATAGTATATTTATATGTGAGAACCTCTCTTTCTTTATTACTTCCTATTAATTGCAACGATGACCAAAACTATGCTTGTCAACTCTCAACGACTTTTATTCACCATACTCTTAATATGTGAAGTCATTACTCTCCATAAGATCAATATGATCTCATTATTTCTTTTTATTCTCTCTTTTTCATTAATTCCCTCAATATCATAACAGGATAATCAAGTCGTTGACTCAACACTAATCTTTATTATATATATAGCTAACGGACTCGATTACATAGAAGGATCATAAACCAAAACTCAAAACTAAATCATACTTAAACTTTATTCTAACAGATCAATAGATTACCAAAAGGATCAAACTAAGAAAAACAATAAAGATAGGAGTGTGAGGGTGATACGATACCGGGGCACCTCCCCCAAGCTTGGCAGGTTCCAAGGGGAGTGCCCATACCCATGTGTTTATGTCTCTTTCTTCGGAGGTGGTGATGGTGATGATGATGACAATTCTGCCCTCAGCTTCTTCATATTGTAATTGAGGAGAGCAATTTCCTCTTTTAAATCATGGACCTCCGATTCCAGCTTGAAGATCTTGTCACATAAATATCCTTTGCTTTTGTGCCGAAAACGAGAAGGAATAGACCGGTTGTTAGACAGTTTAGCCCTCTTATGGCGACTAGACTTCTTGAACTTTACGTGCATATCCCCAGGTTGAGGTAGAGGGACATCCTCCTCCTCCTGACTTGAATCATTGATCATCATCAAATGAGCATCCTCCTCCAGAAGGAGATAGATCCCCATAGGTCTTTGGTTCAGCAATGAGATGTGAGACATAGCTCTCTCCGTCGGAATCCTAAGAAGACATCTTGCTCCAAATCTGCTACAGAAACATCTCAAAACAAACATAGAGGATATTTGCGTGGTACATTGTTCAAAACCTTCGGGATATTATATAATGAATTTTTATGGACCAAGAGAAGTATCATGCAAGAAAACAGAGTCCGGAGAGCACACGAGGTGCCCACGAGGCAGGGGGTGCGCCTAGGGGGGTAGGGCGCACCCTCCACCCTCGTGGATGCCTCGTGTCCTTCCCGGACTACTTAGTATTTTCCTATTTTCTTAAATATTTCAAAATGGAGAAAAATTGCTATTAGAACTGTTTTGGAGTCGGTTTACTTACCATACCACATACATATTCCTTTTCGGAGTCTGAAACATTCTATAAAGTGTCCCTTATGTATTCCTCCGGGGTTACGGTTTCAATAACATGGGATTACCGGAGAGATAATGTTTGATCCTTTGACTGTTCACCACCTTCGGATTTCCCCCTTCGAAGTTGTTGATTTTTATGGCACCGAAATGATAGACCTCCTCGATAACATAAGGGCCTTCCCATTTAGAGAGCGGTTTTCCTGCAAAAACTCTTAAATGAGAGTTGTATAGCAAAACATAATCACCTAAATTAAACTCATAGGCTTGAGTTCTCCATTCATCAAGTGAGCTAATGTCAAATAGCCTCTTCTCACAGGCAAGTTTGAAATCATAATTGAGCTCTTTAATGGCCCAATACGCCTTATTTAGTTCAAGAGGTAAGTGAAAAGCTTTTCCATAAACCATTTTATAAGGAGACATACCCATAGGATATTTATATGCAGTTCTATAGGCCCATAATGCATCTTCAAGTTTCTTGGACCAATTCTTTCTAGATCTATTAACAATATATTGCAAAATTAATTTGAGCTCTCTATTACTCAGTTCTACTTGGCCACTAGACAGTGGGTGATATGGAGATGCAATTCTATGATAAAATCATATTTAGCAACCATTTTACGGAAAGCACCATGAATAAAATGTGAACTACCATCAGTCATTAAGTATCTAGGGACTCAAAACCTCGGAAAAATTACTTCTTTGAGCATCTTAATAGAGGTATTATGATCAGCAATACTAGTTGGAATAGCTTCTACCCACTTAGTAACGTAATCAACAACAACTAAAATATGTGTATACCCATTAGAGGAAGGAAATGATCCCACATAATCAAAGCCCCAAACATCAAATGGTTCAATAACAAGTGAATAATTCATAGGAATATATTGACGTCTACTAACATTACCGATTCTTTCACATTCATCACGAAACAAGATAAACGTACGAGCATCTTTGAAGAGAGTAGGCCAATAAAATAGGATTGCAATACCTTATGTGCAGTTCTATCTCCAGCGTGGTGTCCTCCGTAAGCCTCGGAGTGACACTTGCGTAGGATCTGTTCCTGTTCATGCTCAGGTACACAATGTCTAATAACACCATCTACTCCTTCTTTATAAAGGTGTGGATCATCCCAGAAGTAATGTCTTAAATCATAGAATTTTTTTTTATTTTCCTGGTATGTGAAACTAGGTGGTACAAATTTGGCAACAATGTAATCAGCATAATCAGTATACCATGGAGCAGTACGAGAAGAATTTATGACAGCTAATTGTTCATCAGGAAAGCTATCATCAATAGGTAGTGAGTCATTAAGAACATTTTCTTACCTAGACAAGTTGTCTGCAACGACGTTCTTAGCTCCCTTTCTATCAATAATATGCAAACCAAATTTTTGTAGTAAGAGAACCCATCTAATTAGTCTAGGTTTAACATATTTTTTTCCATAAGATATTTAATAGCAGCATGATCAGTGTGAACGGATACTTTAGAGTCAACAATGTAAGGTCTGAACTTATCACAAGCAAATACAACTACTAAAAATTCTTTTTCAGTAGTAGCATAATTTCTCTGAGCACTGTCTAGAGTTTTACTAGCATATTGGATAACATTTAGTTTCTTATCCACACTTTGTCCTAGAACAGCACCTACAGCATAATCACTAGCATCACACAAAATTTAAAAGGGTAAATTCCAATCAGGTGGCTGAACAATAGGTGTAGAAATCAAAGCTTTCTTAAGTATTTCAAATGCTTCTACACAATCATCATCAAAGACAAAAGGAATATATTTTTGTAAGAGGTTAGTCAGAGGCCTAGAAATTTTAGAGAAGTCTTTAATGAACCTCTTATAAAAACCAGCATGACCAAGGAAACTTCTTATACCTTTAATGTCCTTGTGACATGGCATATTTTCAATAGCGTCAACTTTAGCTTTATCAACCTCAATACCTCTTTCAGAAATTTTATGCCCCAAGACAATACCTTCATTAACCATAAAGTGGCACTTCTACCAACTCAAGACAAGATTAGTTTCTTCGCATCTCTCCAAAACTCGATCAAGGTTGCTCAAGCAATCATCGAAAGAAGTTCCATATACGGAAAAATCATCCATGAAAACCTCAACAATCTTTTCACAAAAATCAGAGAATATAGCCATCATGCATCTTTGAAAGGTAGCAACTGCATTACGTAAACCAAAAGGCATGCGTCTATAAGCAAAGGTACCGAAAGGGCAAGTAATAGTGGTCTTATCCGGATCCTCTTTTGACACATGTATTTGACAGAAACCAGAATAACCATCTAGAAAGCAAAAATGGTTATGTTTAGATAATCTTTCTAGCATTTGATCAATAAAAGGTGAAGGGTAATGATCTTTTCTAGTAGCTTTATTTAATTTGCGGAAATCAATTACCATCCTATAACCTGGAAAAATTCTTTGTGGGATCAATTCATCTTTACCATTAGGATATAGGAACAACAGTAATACCTCCCTTCTTAGGGACACAATGGACAGGACTTACCCACTGACTATCAGCAACGTGATAAATTATACCTACCTCCAGAAGATTTAGTATTTCTTTTCATACCACTTCTTTCATCTTACGATTTAACCGTCATTGGTGAAGAACAACCGGTTTAGCGTCTTTCTCCAATTTTATCTTGTGTTGGCATAGAGTGGGACTAATGCCCTTAAGGTCATCAAGAGTATATCCAATAGCAGCACGGTGCTTCTTTAGAGTTTTCAATGATTTCTCCTCTTCCTGCTCTGAAAGGTTAGCACTAATAATAACAGATATATATTCTTTTCATCAAGATAAGCATATTTAAGAGTATTAGGTAATGGTTTAAGCTCAAACACGGGATCACCCTTGGGTGGTGGAGGATCCCCTAGGATTTCAACATGAAAGTTGTGTTTCAAAATAGGTCCCTGTTTAAAGAATACTTCATCTATTTTCCTTCTTTCATTCGTAAACGTATCATTTTCATGGTCTAGCAAATATTGTTCTAAAGGATCATTAGGAGGCACGGCAATAGAAGCAAGACCAATAATTTCACCCTTACTAGGAAATTATTTATCATGTGGTTGTCTACAAAATTTAGCTAAGTTAAAGTCATGAGACATATCCTAGCATTAACAGTATTCAAGAAGTATCTCATAGTCAACTCCATATTTAGTTCTAAATTCACGGAAAACATCAGTATCTGTCATGGAATTAACACGTCAGATGTCCTAGTGTAAGGACTTAGTCGCGAGGTCAACGCATCTATGTGGTAGCTTCAGAGGGGTTGAGCGGAATCGAGAGACGCAACACAAGACAAGGGTTTAGACAGCTTCGGGCACCGGGAAACATCATCCGGTAAAAACCCTACATGTTATTTGAGGATAGATCTCATTATCATCGCGAGAGAGTCGCCGTAAACCGGCTCTGCTCTAGTTGTGTCTAGCCCTTGAGATTGTTTCTTGCTTGTCCCTCTTTGGGGTGCCCTGCCCCTCCTTATATATGTTGAAGGGGCGGGTTACATGTGGAGTCCAACTCGGACTTTAACTTAAACTATTTTGACTTCCTTTCCTGGGCTTCTCAACGTCTGTCGGTTTAACATTGTCTGCCGGTTTAACATTGTCTGCCGGTTTAACATTGTCTGCCGGTTTAACATTGTCTTCTAGTTTAACAACACCTGTCGGTTTAACATTGTGTGCCGGTTTAACATTGTCTGCCATCTGTCTTAACTCTGTCGGTTTAACACTTGTCGGTTTACCGTCTGTCTTAGCCATCTGTCTTAACTATTTGCCGGTTTACCATCCGCCGGTTTACCAAGTCCCGTCCGGTTTATGACTCCGGCCGGGCCATACCCTGGGGTATATCCCCGACAGTATCCATAAAAGATTTAACACAATCAAACTTAGGTGTCATAGCTGAATCCTTACCTTCGTCGAGATCCCAATCTTTAGAGTTGCATTTAATTCTTTCCAATAAATCCCATCTGAATTCAATAGTCTTCATCATAAAAGAACCAGTACAAGAAGTATCTAGCATGGAGCGATTGTTGAGAGAAAACCGAGCATAAAAATTTTGAATAATAATTTCTCTTGAGAGCTCATGATTGGGGCATGAATATAACATTGAATTAAGCCTCCCCCAAGCTTGAGAAATTATTTCTCCTTCATGAGGACAAAAATTATATATATAATTATGATCATAATGAACCTGATGCATAGGATAAAACTTCAGATGAAATTCCAATTTCAATCGGTTGTAGTTCCATGATCCCATATCATCACATAGCCTAAACCATGTCAATGCCTCTCCCTTCAAAGATAAAGATAAGACCTTCTTCTTGATAACATCCTCGGGCATACCTGCAAGCTTAAATAATCGACAAACTTCATCCACATAGATTTGGTGCAAATCGGGACGCAATGTAAACATTTTCAGTAGATTCATCTCCTGTGAAGGGATTAGCTAGGAGTTTCTCTATCATACCCGAAGGAATTTCAATGTAAACATTTTCAGTAGATTCATGATCCATTCTTGGGGTGATTCCTGATAACCCACAAGTATAGGGGATCTATTATAGTCCTTTCGATAAGTAAGAGGGTCGAACCCAATGAGGAGCAAAAGGAAATGACAAGCGATTTTCAGTAAGGTATTCTCTACAAGCACTGGAATTATCGATAACAGATAGGTTTGTGATAAGGTAATTCGTAACGGGTGACAAGTAACAAAAGTAAACAAGTTGCAGCATGGTGGCCCAATCCTTTTTGTAGCAAAGGACAAGCCTGAACAAACTCTTATATAAAGGAAAATGCTCCCCAGGACACATGGGAATTATTATCAAGCTAGTTTTCATCATGCTCATATGATTTGCGTTTGTTACTTTGATAATTTGATATGTGGGTGGACCGGTGCTTGGGTATTGCCCTCCCTTGGACAAGCATCCCACTTATGATTAACACCTCTCGCAAGCATACTATGAAAGAAGAATTAAGGTAAACATAACCATAGCATGAAACATATGGATCCAAATCAGCCCCTTACGAAGCAACACATAAACTAGGGTTTAAGCTTCTGTCACTCTAGCAACCCATCATCTACTTATTACTTCCCAATGCCTTCCTCTAGGCCCAAATAACGGTGAAGTGTCATGTAGTCGATGTTCACATAACACCACTAGAGGAAAGACAACACACATCTTATCAAAATATCGAACGGATACCAAATTCACATGACTACTTATAGCAAGACTTCTCCCATGTCCTCGGGAACAAATGTAACTACTCACAACTCATATTCATGTTCATAATGAGAGGGGTATTAATATGCATTAAGGATCTGAACATATAATCTTCCACCGAATAAAACAACTAGCATCAACTACAAGGAGTAACCAACACTACTAGCAACCCACAAGTACCAATCTCATGTTTTGAGACAAAGATCGGATACAAGATATGAACTAGGGTTTTAGAGGAGATGGTGCTAGGTAAGATGTTGATGGAGATTGACCCCCTCCCAATGAGAGGATTGATGGTGATGACGATGGTGACGATTTCCCCATCCCGGAGGGATGTTTCCCCGGCAGAACAGCTCCGCCGGAGCCCTAGATTGGTTCCACCAAGGCTCCGCCTCGAGACGGCGGCGCTTCGTCCCGAAAGCTTCCTTTCCATTTTTTCCAAGGCGAAAGACTTCATATAGCAAAAGATGGGCACCAGAGGCCTGCCAAGGGGCCCACGAGACAGGGGGCGCGCCTAGGGGGGTAGGGCGCACCCCCAACCCTCATGGCCATGGTGTGGGCCCCCTCTGGTTGATTCTTTCGCCAGTATTTTTATTAATTCCAAAACATGCCTCCATGAAGTTTCATGACTTTTGGAGTTGAGCAGAATAGGTCTCTAATATTTTCTCCTTTACCAGCACAGAATTCCAGCTGCCGGCATTCTCCCTCTTCATGTAAACCTTGTCAAATAAGAGAGAAGAGGCATAAGTATTGTGACATAATGTGTAATAATAGCCCATAATTCAATAAATATCAACATCAAAGCATGATGCAAAATGGACGTATCAATTCCTTGCCAGGGATAACTGTGTCCAGCACTTCCTCATCAGGGGTTGGCGTCCATTCTGTAATAAAATCTACCAATGCCTTGCTATGTACTGTTGATGTGCTTTCAAACATCATGCCAAAGGTGGACAACTCTAGTGCCCATTCCACTATTCTGCCGGTAGCCTCTGGGTTCTGGAGTATCCTTTGCAATGGAAAACGTGTGAAATCCGTAATCTCATGGGCTTGGAACTTGTGGCGCAGTTTTGTTGAGGCCATGATGAGGCCAAAAATCAACTTTTGCACGCCAGAATACCTAGATCTATCCCCGTGTAATAGGGAGCTGACGAAGTATACTGGGTGCTGCACCACTTTCTTCCTTGCCGCGTCCATGGGGTTGTCTCCGCTGCCGTGCTTCTCTTTGTCTTGATCCATATCTGACCTTGCCGGGTTGCTCTCTCTTGCTTCCCTTGGCGGGACATCTGCTGAGGCTGCTGTCTCCTCTATCTCCTGCTGCGCTACTAAAGCTACACTGACCACTTGATTAGTTGCCGCTAGATAAAGTAGCAACAGCTCTTGTGGTTTGGGTGCAACCAAAGTGGCACGAAAGTTAAGTAGGTCTTCAAATCTTGCAACGCTGCATCTGCTTCCGGGGTCTACTTCATGGGCCCTTCCTTCTTGAAAATTTTGAAGAACGGCAAGGCGCGCTCGACAGATTTGGAGATGAATCTGCCAAGCATGGTAATGCATCCTGTCAAACGCCTCACATCCTGAATCGTCTTGGGTTCTTGGATCTGCTCAATGGCCTTGATCTTATTTGGGTTCGCTTCGAACCCACTGTGGGATACAAAGAAACTAAACAACTTGCCGGAGGGACCAAACACACACTTTTCTGGATTTAGCTTCAAATTGATCTTGCACAGATTAGCAAATGTTTCTTCTAAATCCTGGATGAGGGTTGATTTAACCTTTGTCTTGACCACAATGTCATCCATATAAGCTACAATGTTCCTGTGTAACTGTGGTTCGAAACCAATTTGGTTTGCCCTAGCAAAAGTTGACCCGACACTCTTCAACCCGTAAGGCATGCACACAAAGCAGTATGTGCCACATGGGTGATGAATGAGGTCTTCACCTCATCTTCCTTGGACATGAATATCTGATGGTACCCTAGAATATGCATCCGTAAAGGAGAGCACACTACCAAAAAAGACACATCCGTGACATTTTGGGTCGAACAATTTTTTTTCTGTCATAATTATGACACTTCTATGACGATAATTGTGAGAAAACCCGGTATCATCATAGATGTGGTGGGGTCCTACTTCTATGACAAAAAATCATGACAGAAAATGGGCTTTTCATCTTGGTCGGGCTGGAAACGCAGCCGCATGACATTCTTTGGGCCGTCCATGACGGAAAAAACCATGGTAGAAGTGAGGGCGATGAAAATATCGGGGTGTTTCCAGTTACGGTGGGTGGTCGGGACCAAGCGATGCATGGAGGTTTGCGCGTTTCTCTCGTACACGCACGTGCGTGGGTGCGAGGCGTTGGGATCTAACTGAACCCGAGCGAGGTGTTCGCCTACTGAACCCGAGTGATTGTACTGCAGGCTACATGTTACTAAACCCAAGCGATCGATCGATGGCTGCTAACTGAACCCGATTGAGTGATTCCTTCGCTATTGCTACGTCGGGGGTATGACCCCCGGGTAGGCCCAAGACGACGAACGACGCTTCAAAAACATCATGGCAGCATTGCCCCTCAAGGTGGCCCGCGCTTGGCTGGGTCACTCGACCTGGCTGAACTCTCCGACCTGGCCAAGTCCCTGGAGAACTAGCACAAGACAGCCAAACCCGGCACACCAAGACTTCCCCAACAAGCCAGCTCCACCAATGGCGTGTTCCTCAACCCAGCCACGGGTCATCTCCCACCCCCTCCAGGCCGTCCGATGGAACGATTCTTCATCTGCCGATGACCGAGGCAACACTGATCTGCCCATGCTTCTGGTTAGCCAGAGCATGGCAACAGTGCCCCTCACCTGCCCACTGACTAGAGCCGGCAGGGCAACAGAACCCTCGTCGTCACCACTGACGCCAGCAAGTGGTGACCTGATGGAGCGCCACTGTACCCGACTCGACTCGGCCACTCCCTGATGACTGACAAGACAGTGCACAGTCCCCCTAGGCACGCGGGGCCCGCACCTAGGGGAACCAGGCGAACCATAGGGGCCCGGCGGGTCCCAGCCCGGGTCTCCACACGCTGATGACCCGGCCCTATGGCCATGTAGCATTACCATTGTACCCCTGGGGGGTTGGCCTATAAAACCCCCCGAGGAGCCCCGCGTATATGGGCAGAGGCAGTAAGCACACAGGAAGTAGCCAACTGATCAGTGCAACACACCTTGGGAGAAGGAGTAGCCTAAGCCTTGGCCAGCCTTCCTTGTTCCTCCATATAGCTCTAGGAGCAACCCTATACTATTGCATATCAATCACATCCAGCAGGACTAGGGGTGTTATCTCTCCGGAGAGCTCCGAACCGGGGTATGTATTGTGTCCCACGGTCGCTCATGCCAACCTCGCCTCTAGAGCCCACCCGTGCCCTCGAGCCTCCTCCTCTCTTTATCCATCCCATGGCATCTGTTGTGCGCCCACCATGATAGTTGGTGCCCATCGTGGGGCCTGCTGTTGCTGGAACCGCGGTCTGGGCAGGACGATCTTCGTCATGTCCGCCGCGACGTCGCCGCCATCTCTCCGGCCGTGGTCGAGGGCTCGACATCAACTCGCACCCGGGGCGGCGGAGTGGAGCGGCGCGCCCTTGTCGTCGACCTCACCCTCTTGATCATCACGGCAGCGTCGCCGTCATCTCTCCGGTAGCGCTCGGCGGCTTGACATCAACGCGTCCCGGGGCGACCATGCGGAGTGCCGCATCTTCGCTGTTGGCCACGGCTCTTTGCCTCCACCTTCCCCGGGCGCGCCATTCGCCTCGTCGCTCCATTCTCCTCGAGCTTTACCCCCATTTGCTACTGCTACTTGTCACAACCCATACACTAGCCAGATGCATGTCGGATAAAGCATGTATATTGGCCAGATACCAGCCATACACCATTCATACTGAACCCAGACTATAGCCAGACACTACTCATACAAAAAACATACTCCGGCGCCCGGCCGTGCCCGACCACCTGCGGCTTGCTTCGCCGCGCACCAACATCCTACTTCGCCTCACCCCAGCCTCGCCTCGGCCACACCTCCATGCGTACGCAAACTGGCCGCGCCTCCGGCCCCCGTGTGTTCACGCACCCACGCTTGGCAAGCTAGCTAGCTACCAACCCAATGGATTTGACTGCATGTATGCTAGATAAGCTAAGATAGCTTGACTCATGTGCGCGCAGGGCCGTCCTATGGCCGCGCGCACTGGCGGCTACCCCGGGCTAGCCCCGGCCTTGCTCCTCTCCGGCTCCGTCACATCCCCACCAACCCCTGCACCGTCTGCACCGCTCATCGTGTCGCCTCCTGGAGCCCAAGCTGCGCCGTGGCGCGCCCGAGGGCCTCCGCAGCAGTGCTCCTCCTCCACGCACTGCCTCGTCCTCGACTCCGACTGTGATGGGCCGTGCCGCTCGTCACCGTCAACGCCGGGTCCATCCCCGTCTATTGGACGGCTCGTCGCCCGCCCGCCTCGTCGCCCCTGCCGGCTCCTCCCTCAGCCAAGTTTCGGCAGGCGGCTCCACCTACCCCGCGCCAGGCCGGATCCAGCTCCCTCCTCGCGGGCATCTCCTCCACTGGACGGCTCCAGCCGGCACCGAGCCTGGCCTCCTCTCACCGCCTCACTGGCCTCTAGAGCCCCAGCCGGGTCGCGGCTTCTTCGGCCGCCTCCCGTCGCGCCTGCCAGCTCCCTCTCTGGCCTCCTCCACCCAGGCGACCCTATTCCGCCCCCGACCGCGCCGGTGTCCGTCTTCCTGGCCCTGGCTCCCTCCGTGTCACTGTCGACCCGCATCACTCTAGCCGGCTCGGCGCCCTCGTGGCCGGCTCCCGCACGCCCCCTCGCGTCGGCTCCCATTCGCTCCATCTCGCTCCCGTGTCCGCCTACGCCTCGTGACATGGGCCGGCTCCACTGCTCCCTCGCTCCATCGGGTCTGCCTCGCTGAGTCTTCCCGTGCCAACTCTCGCCCTACGGAGTCCTCCTCGCATCCCGGCGGTCGGAGCTCCGCCTTCGACTCACCCTCCACTCCGGCCGCAGCTGCCTCCCGCCCTCCGGCGCCTGCAAACCCCCCCGCCCTTGGCCCGGCCGCTCTGCTCTAGCCCTGGCCGGCCCCCACGCGCCCGCCGGATCACCATCCTGCGTCGCACCTTGCCAGCCTCGTGCGCTCGCCGTGTTGCAACTCCATGCTGCCAGCTTCCCTGCGCCGGCCAGCCCTTCCCTCCTCTAAGGCAGGCTCGCTCGCCTGCCCCGCCACTCGCTAGCTCCTTCCCTTCACCCACCACCCGGCTGGCCGGCTCGCCACCGCCGGCAAGTCCCCCTGCTTTGGCTGGCTGCATACTGCTCTAAAAAAAGAAAAAAGAATAAAAAAGAAAGATAAAGCCCACCATCCGTTCGCGACCCCGCTCCATCGACGATCTCGTCGGCCTCCATCTGTCGCCGGTTGTGCCAAGCCGGCCCGGCCGCTCGTCCGCCTCGACGCCTGGCCGGTCGAGCCCGACCGGCAGGACCCCTTCGAGCACCCGGAGGCTCGAAGGCTACCCCCAGTCGGTGCGCTGGCTGCCTTCGACAACCTCGCCTCGCCCGCGTCAAAGCAATGTGAGCTCCTGACCCGCATACTTTCACGCCACGCGCAAAAAGCATAACCCCGGGCGACACTCGGGGACCACCTCCGCATTTATTACAGTTGCACTGTTGTTCACCCTAGAGCAAGCTAGTCTCGGCCCAGAGGCTGGCCGCTCGGCCCGATACGTTCGTCCATGCAGATGGCTTAGTAGCACATACGGTATCGAAGGTCCACTCTCATCCACAGACTGCAGAGCGGCTGTCCGGCAAGCGAGAGAAAATGCTGGAGGTCACCCCACGCAAAAAACGTCTGGGAGAAGACGGCTTGGGCAACCCTGCCTTTTCCCTTATGAGTATGTACTCGGTCGAATCCGCTCCTGTAGTCCGAGTATTGTATTCTCCACTCGCGGACACACGTCGTAACACCTACAGACCGGCTCCGGACTGTCTAGCTAACAAGAGGCAAAGCCAAAGAGCGGAGGGGACATGAAAAAGACTAAAGGGGCCTCGAACGAAACCAAGTCGGCACCCTCCGCATAAAACTTACAATGCTAAAAGCAAACATTTGATATATCTGCGCGGACTAACCTTGTCTTCTGCACGATCATCGCTGAGGGGAACCCCCTCCTCGCCCGGAGACTCAGAGGCTACACGTGGGTTGCGGGACCGTTGCCGGCCGCAACCGACATTTCCATCGCCATTGTCCACATCATCAACAAGACCCTCCGGCCGACTTTTCGAGTCGCCCGGAGGCTCGGAGGCTACACCCAATGGGTACACTCGCGCGTCCCCACTCAGCCAGCGGACTCCGCGTCCGCGTCCGGCAGGGACTCGCGCCCTCCAGCCGGCGGACCCCGCTGAGGGAGTCTTGGATTAGGGGGTCCTCGGACAGCCGTACTATATGCTTATGCTGGACTGTTGGACTATGAAGATACAAGATTGAATACTTCGTCCCGTTTCCGGGTGGGACTCTCCTTTGCGTGGAAGGCAAGCTTGGCAATTTGGATATGTAGATTTCCTTCTCTGTAACCGACTCTGTGTAACCCTAGCCCCCTCTGGTGTCTATATAAACTGGAGGGTTTAGTCCATAGAACAAGAACAATCAAAATTATAGGATAGCTTCTAGGGTTAGCCTCTACGATCTCATGGTAGATCAACTCTTGTAATACTCATATCATCAAGATCAATCAAGCAGGAAGTAGGGTATTACCTCCATGGAGAGGGCCCGAACCTGGGTAAACATTGTGTCCCCTACCTCGTGTTACCATTAGCCTTAGACACACAGTTCGGGACCCCCTACCCGAGATCCGCCGGTTTTGACACCGACACCCGCGTACGCACCTGGCACCCTCAACATCAACGTCGGCTTCATCAACAACAGCGAAGACCCTCCGCCCAACTTTTCCAAAGTTGACCAGAGGCTCGGAGGCTACACCCAGTGGGTGCGCTCGCACGCCCCCACTCAGCAGGCGGACTCCTTGTCTGAATCCGGCAAGGCCCCGCACCCTCCAGCCGGCGGACTCCGCGTCCACGCCCGGCACCCTCGGTGTCACTGTCGGCTTCATCATCAACAACAAGACCCTCCGTGCAACTTTTCCAAGTTGCCCAGAGGCTCGGAGGCTACACCCAATGGGCGCGCTCACGCACCCCCACCCGGAACATGCCGCGCCAGTTTCACGCCCGCCGCCAGCTGCAACCGGCATCTTCCACGCCATCTACTACATCGATGCCTGCTAAAACCCTCCACACAACTTTTCCAAGTTGCCCGGAGGCTCGGAGGCTACAGTCGGGGGGATGACCCCCGGGTAGGCCCACGACGGCAAACGACCCTTCAAAAACATCGGGGCCAGCATCGGCCCTCAAGCCGGCCAGCACTTGGCCGGGTCGCTCAACCTGGCCGAACTCTTCGACCCGGCCAACTCCCTCGACTTGGCCTCGACAACCAGCACAAGACAGCCGAACCCGGCATACCAAGACATATCCAACAAGCCAGCTCCACCCTTGGCATGTTCCTCAACCCAGCCACGGGGCAGCTCCCATCCCATCCAGGCCATACGACGGGACGAGTCTTCATCCTCTGATGACTGAGGTAACAGTGCCCTGCCCATGCCTCTGGTCAGCCTAAGCATGGCAATAGTGCACCTCACGTGCCTGCTGACCAGGGCCGACAATGCAACAGAACCCCCATCGTCATCACTGACGCCAGCAAGCGGTGACCTGATGGAGTGCCACTATACCCGACTCGACTCGGCCACTCCCTGACGATTGACAAGACAGCGAACAGTCCCCCTAGGCACACGGGGCCCGCATCTAGGGGAACCCGGCGAACCATAGGGGCCCGGCGGGTCCCAGCCCCGGTATGGAGACGCTGACGACCCGGCCCTATGGCCTTGTAGCATTACCATTGTACCCCTGGGGGGGTGGCCTCTAAAACCATCCAGGAGCCCCGCGTATATGGGCAGAGGTAGTAAGCACACAGGAAGTAGCCAACTGATCAGTAGAACACACCCTTGGGGAAGGAGCGGCCTAAGCCTTGGCTAGCCTTCCTTCTTCCTCCATACAGCTCTAGGAGCAACCCTGTACTATTGCATATCAACCACATCCGGCAGGACTAGGGGTGTTATCTCTCCTGATAGCCCCGAACCTGGGTATGTCTTGCGTCCCGCACTCGCTCATGCCAACGTCGCCTTGGGAGCCCACCAGTTTCCTCGAGCCTCCTCCCCTCTTTAGCCATCCCATTTATCTACCACACGTCCGCCACGACAGTTGGCGCCCACCGTGGGGCCTGCTGATGCTGGAACCATGGTCTGGGCGGGACCATCTTCGTCATCTCCGTTGCGACGTCGCCGTCATCTCTCCGGCCGTGCTCGAGGGCTCAACATCAACTCGCCCCCAGGTCTGCTGCGCGGAGCGGCGCGCCCTCGTCGTCGGCCTCGCCCTCTTGATCATCGCGGCGGCATCGCTGTCGTCTCTCCGGTAGCGCTCCGCGGCTCGACATCAACACGCCCCGGGGCGACCGTGCCGAGTGTCGCGTCCTCGCCGTTGGCCCTGGCTCCATTCGCCTCCACCTTCCCCAGGCGCACCATTCGCCACGTCGCTCCCTTCTCCTCGAGCTTCGCCTCCATTTGCTGCTGCTACTTGTCGCAACCCATACACTGGCTAGATGTAGGTCGGATAAAGCATGTATATTGGTCAGATACCAGGCATACACCATCCATATAGAACCTAGACTATAGCTAGACACTGCTCGTACAAAAAACATACTACGGCGCCCGGCCGTGCCCGACCACATGCGGCCTGCTCCGTCGCGACCCAACATCCTACTTGGCCTCCCCCAGCCTCGCGTCGGCTACACGTCCACGCGTAGGCAAGCTGACCATGCCTTCGCCCCCGTGCATGCATGCACCCATGCTTGGCAAGCTAGCTAGCTAGCAACCCAATGGATTTGACTGCGTGTATGCTAGATAAGCTAAGCTAGCTTGACTGATGTGCGCACAGCGCCGCCGTGTGGCCACACGCACTGGAGGCTACCCCGGGCTCGCCCCGGCCTTGCTCCTCTCCGGCTTCCTCGCATCCGCACCAACCCCCGCGCCGTCCGCACCGCTTGTTGTGTCGCCTGCTGGAGCCCAAGATGCACCGCGGCGCGCCTGAGGGCCTCCCTAGCAGGGCTCATCCTCCGCGTGCTGCCTCGTCCTCGACTCCGGCAGCGATGGCCGACGCCACTCATCACCATCAATGCTGGGTCCGTCCCTGTCGTCTGGTTGTCTTGTCGCCCGCCCGCCTCATCGCCCCCGCTGGCTCCTCCCTCTGCAGAGTTGTCGCGGCCGACTCCACCTACCCTGCGCCTGACCGGGTCCAGCTCCCTCCTCGTTGGTGCCTCCTCCTCTATACGGCTCCACCAGCAAGCCGGCCGCGAGCCCGACCTCCTCTCGCCACCCCGCTGGCCTCTAGAGCCCCTATCAGGTCGCCGCTTCTTCAGCCGCCTCCCATCGCGCCTGCCGGTTCCCGCTCCGGCCTCCTCCACCCGGCCGACCCTGCTCTTCCCCCGACTGCGCCGGCGTCCGTCGTCCCGGCCCCGGCTCCCTCCGCGTCATCGTCTACGCACGTCGCTCTAGCCGGCTCGGCGCCCTCATGGCTGGCTCCGCACGGGCCAGGGTACAACACGCCCATAACCTTCCCTCGTTGGAGGCACCAGCCACGACAATAGACCCAGTTAGAATCGTCTCATACCGGTAAGCGTGGTTGCACTGGTCAGCACCGATTCACCGGCACCATGACTCGGCCAACAGTTGTTCAAGTTCAATTTAATCCGGTTAACTTGAATGCAAATATGCTGAGCCATGATAAAATGCATGAACATGATATCAACATAATCATGAGGGTATCACCTAACTATCCACCATGTCAACAATAAAGCATATCCACTGAGCGTGGCATACTGACTAGCATGAACATCACCAACATCAACATGTACTACTAGCAAGAATAGTGATATGAAAGGAAATACTAGCAGGTAAAACATGATAATAGAGTACAAGACAACATAGCACAAAAGTGAACATGCAACTCTAAGCATCACCGGAACAATGATAACCATCTTTTCGACAAGCAAACACTTAATAAACAGTTAAGTTGAAAACCATGGCTACTGTATGACTATCATGCAAGTGGGTATAGTGGCTTGCCTGGGGATGAAGAAGGCACCGAAGAGAAGTGCGGTGAAGCCGCGGAAAGGTTTGCCGGAAACAGTTCTCTCTCGGAGGGGCTGTTTACGTGCAAGGGAAAAATGGTCATTTTCAGAATGCCAAAACATATGGCAAGTGACACGAACAGAAAGGGCTGGACAAGACGAAGAAGTAGGCTTGGGAATCACCTCATTTTGAGTTACGGTTGCGGAGATACAAGGTGTAGAAGATCAGGACCTATATGTGAAAAAAAATCAGCAAACAGGCCCCTAAGTGGATTAGGAGGAGGCGTAAACTGAGAAATATGCCTCCACTTATCCACGTGGACCTGGTCCTTGGGCCACTTACTGGCGGGGTCCAGGCGCAGGGGAGCGGCAGGCTCGGTCGTCCTCTTCCTCTTGCTCGCCCTGTTCTCACGTGAATACAGGAGGAGACTGAGGAGAGGAGGGGCGATGGGTCGACCAACTCCGGCCATCTCCCGCCCAACTGAGGGCACTGCGGGTGCGCAGAGGCCAGCCGCACCCATTCAGAGGGTCGGCCGTCGCCGGGGAGGCGCGGGGAGGAGGGGAGGGGCGGCGCCACGGGAGAGGCAGAGAGCTTCGGGTGACGGGGTTCTTTGGCGATGTGGGCACTCCGGCGAGGGAGCAAGGGGGTGGGGCGGCTGAGTGGGACGAGGGTAGTGCGGTGGACGTGGAGGAGAGGCGTGGGGAGGCCTGTGGTGGCCGGACCAAAGCCGAGGCCGAGGCGGCCATGGAGGGTGACGGCAAACAACGGCGAGATGGGGCGATTCCAGAGGGAAAATGAGGCGGGGGAGGGACGGATAAGCTGTGGAGGAGGTCGAGGGTCTCTTATATAGGCGCGGGGAAGGATATGGATCATCACAAATGAGCTTGAGCAGTGCTCTAATGGAGGACAAAGGCGGGGCACGAGACGAGCATGGACCTAGCGACGCATTTATGGGGAACCATGACGAGCCATCAATGCAGAGTGACGCAGGGCATCACGGGGGAGCTCCAGGACATGGTTGGATGTTGAGATGAGGAGGGAGCCCACGAGAACAGGGGCAGGAAGAAGCCAGAGCGCGCAACCTGCATGAGGCAAGCGTGATCACCACACGCACTGGTGCAAATAGCTCGTTTTGGCCAGGACGACCATGTCCAGTGGATTGACCCTAGTGACCTTAGTATAATTGAGGAAATAAATCAATCTAGGGGCAAAGTAGAGATTTGCACTTAGCTCCAAAGTTAACCAGCAACCAAGTGTTTGTGTTGTGCAGTGGGGGCAGAAGTTAGGTAACTCACATGGGAATATGCCTAAGAGAAGGAGTTTAAAGGATGGTTGTTGTAGAAAGTACCAAAATGGCCAGAAATGGGAATTTGGATGATGCACTCACATAGTTGCATCAATTGAGCTGAAAATGTTTATGGCCCAATAATTTGAAGATATTAAGATGCCCAAGGAGTTTCATGCCATTTGGATGAATCAAAGTAGCACTTGCTTTAGAAAGATTTATTCTAACCAGAAACTTGGAAAAAGTCCACAGGGCAAATGGTCAAAGGGATTGAGCCATACATTGGTGGAGGGAGGTTATATGGATACTAGAAGGTCCAGAAAAATTTACAGCCATAATGGAGCAAGATAAAATATACTTGCTTCACAAACTGAAATTTTGACCAGAAACATAGATTTGAAGGTGTGCTCACATGCAGGCATTAAATGAGCTCAACTTTGGTAGAGGGCTGTGATATGATGATATGAAGAACGATGCAAAATTACAACTCATTTGGATATTCCTAGCTTGTACCTCCTTCACCGAGCTTCTTTCTGGACAGAAACTTTGGAAAATCATAATTAAATGATTACTATGCAAATGAGGTTGCATTTTGGCATGTCGCAGTGATATGGACATGCAAATATGTCCAAGGATTTAGAGATCAGTTGGGCAAAGGAAATGTCACTTGCTTCACAATGTGCCATTTGTGGCAGAATAGGAAATGAATTATTGGAGGATTATTTTTTAACATGGCAATGAGAAGTTTTGCCATGTTTGATCAAAATATGACCAAAACAATTTATGAGAATTATTTGTGAATTTTAGGAGTGATTGAAATATAGGTTGCTTCACAACCTAGGGCAATTTGAGTTATTCCTTTAATAGAAATGGAATATTCCCAATAAAAAGAATATTGGGATTCGGGCTTGGATGAAAATGACAGGGTCTAGGGAAGGATTTGGGAAAGACAAGCCACTCTCGAAGCAAAGAAGAGGGCATCTTCTTCAGTTTCCAGACCACAAAGCCACGGAAAAAGAAAAAACTCAGGCAAAAACCTCAGAAAAACAAAAGAAAAAGAAAAGGGCCAAAATCAGGTTGTCACAAACCTTACACCATTAAAGAAATCACGTCCTCGAGATTTGGTTGCTGAGGGAACAAGTATGAATATTCTCATTTAAGGAAACCGTTTCCAACTCGTGTATCCTTTTTCCTTTTGTTATTGTTCCGACTAATTTTTTATCTGACTGGCCCTGGGTGGTTTGCTTTACTGTATCCGCATTCTAACAGATCTTCCTGGCTTGCTCATGCTTATATAGGCTCCAATTTCTTTTTAGATCTGCTGACTAGCTGAGTGTGATTTGATTATCACGGCTGAAATATATGTCTGTCTCACAAATCCAAAAGTGATTTCTGCTGGGTGTGCCACCCGGCACTGACCACCTTTCATGTAATGATGATCAGATTTTTCTGATGAAAACTCAAGCTCTGACTCATTGCATTGTGTTTCTCCACTAAATGCAAGTCCTTTGGGTTCGAAACAGTGAGTTAAAATATAACCGTTACCTGATAGATTCTGACTCATCGCAAAAGTTTCTGGATCATCTTAACTGGTTCCACTGTCATGAGTATCGGATCCGTATGAAATATTTGATTGTCTCCTGTTGCGGCCAGCATAAAGGGTTTGGCCTGTATGATAATATCTGCAGGCTTGACTGACGGTGATTCTGATGGAAAAAAATTGTTCACGATAGGCTATCCACGATGATTCATATAAGTGAGGACTCAGGCTTCCAGACTGTTATTCCTCATGCCGATTACTCATGCTGTACGCATATCATGTGGATCAATACTGACTTAGACTGTCCGGGGAATCTGCACCATGGGGGTCGTGTACAATTTTCATACCTGCATCACCGGTCTTGATCCTTCATTATTGTTTCCTTGGTCTGGATCTTTGGCTGAAAGAGTTGGGCCATATTGCTTCTTCGTATGACCATAGGTACTGTCGCTGCAATTTTTCGGCAATTGTAGTTTATTCTCATTCTTTTGATAGGGTAACCCATTAAGTGGCAGGTTCAACACCACTCATGTTCTGATCGTTGGGAAATGATCATCCAAAACCCTTGCAAGAAATCGGCAAATAAATCAGTAGCCACCAGAACGGTCTTTACAACTCAGATCTGGGTCATTACTGAAATAACTCAACCACGGCTCAGGACGGCCAAAAAGCAGCTCAGAGCATGAGACCGGGTCGATAAGAAGAAGGTGGCAGCCCCCTAAAATAGCCAAAAAAACAGCTATAGGGCTACTGTCACAAAAAGAAACTCAACCGTTGTACGAGACGTCTGAAAAGCAGCTCAAACTCGTGACAGTTGTTAAAGAGAGAAATAAAAATTGGCATCCACCACGGATAGCTAGAAACAGCTCAGATCACAGGCGTGGTGCCGTCATTGGTGAAAAACGGGACACGGGCTCATCAGGATCATTTTCCAGTTGACCAGTACTTGTATGGAGCTCATTGTTGTCGTCAATCCTCATAATCCTTTGTCACACTGTGGTGTATACTGGCTTTATTCTCGTAACCATCCTCAGGTGGTTGTCAGATCCTCATCCGAGTGACTTGTAAGATCTTGGTGGTATGCTTACCGCATATATATGAGAATCTGATTCCAGAGACAGACGTGTATTCTGTCTGATTCTTGCTTCTTACCAAAATGTTGCGGATCTGATTCTTGGGATTCACTTCCATATGTTGTCAATTCACAGTGTACTACCTTGTACCAATGCCTTACTGAGGAAGATTGGCTGGCTTGTGCTTGAAACTTTCATCAGACAACTTGCTAAAGAAGACTGGTATCGTGCTTCAGAAGCTTACCACCGTAAAGACTTTGCTGGGGAAAGACTCAGTACCTTATGCTGGAAGCTTTTGCGGTTTCTTACTGAAGAAGGCGGAGTACCTTGTACGGAAAATCACCCATGTATCATACTGAGGAAGATAGATGAATCTTGCCTTGGAAGCTTCTCTGGTATCATGCGAGGGAAAAGTGGGTTGCTTACACCAGAAACTTCTTATTGTGATATGCGGACCGATTTCCACATATATAACCATCTGAATATTTTTGCTACTGATTTCTTGCATGAAACGGGGTTTTGCAGGACTATCCTCCTTTCTGAGTACATGACATGTTTTTGCTTGCTTCCAGGTACATCGAGTTCCAAAATCATCCTCAACGAAAAATTAAACTTGTATCTGAGCCATACCTTTGATAATATTCTGTCAACCTTGCACACGATCTATCTTCTTGTTGATTTAATCATTTTGTTGTGAGGAGTGCACGCTAATGCAAACTTGATACTGACGGTCCATCCAGGATTTCTTTTGCATCCAGACAAGATATTCCCAATTTTCATTGCAGTCTGCTGATAATTCCATTTTGTTTCGCTGAATTTCCAAATATATGCATTTCTTGCTGACTCTTCGGGTCCAGTGTCGGCTGATGAGCAACTTTAATAGGGGAAAAGTTTGTAACACCGAAGGCCCAAAGAAAGGAACAAAAGAAACGACTAAAACAAGAGCACACAAGCATACTACTAAGATAATTAATCAAGCAATCATCAAATATTACTGTTACTCACACAATAATATGCATGCACACCTAAGCACACAAATCTCGTGGAAACTCCGGTATTGCAGCCTAATATGTTGTGGCGGTGTGCACGAAAATTATATCCATGTGTGGAAAGGGGTTGGCGTAACCGAAGCTACACCAAGCACTTGCTAAACACTGGCTGGATCTGGATGGATACACAGGTGAGGAAGGACTTAACGATCAAGTAGCAAGACACAAAAGTCATGACTACCTCATCATCAAGCATACGAAGGGAATCATACCCGTCCAAAGAATGAAATGACAAGGCAAGATAACAGTGGAAGACTGGGTCTAATGGCATTGCCCTTTTCTGATAACAAAGGTCAGGAAGGGGTGCCAAAAGAACGAGATGGTGGGCATGGATGATGATGTGGTCACATCAGACCGAAGAGCAGGCATGATAAGAAGGAGCGCGTAGATAGTGGATCGGAACCGGTACCACCTACAATCACAAGATTAACCTTTAGCGACTAAATGAGAATCTATATGCATGCTATGCGACAAACAAATGCAGCAATCAAGTGCAACAAACCAACTGGGGTCTATACTACTGCTTTCTAACGTTCGTGCAGTCTAGGGCGTCCTACAGCCAGACCTGCTCTAATACCAAGTGAGGGAGTCCTGGATTACCATCATCAGCCGAACTATCATCGGCCGGACTATCATCATCGAACGGATTCCAAGACTATGAAGATACAAGATTGAAGACTTCGTCCCGTGTCCGGATGGGACTTTCCTTGGCGTGGAAGGCAAGCTTGGCGACACGAATACGTAGATCTCCTACCATTGTAACCGACTCTATGTAACCCTAGCCCTCTCCGGTGTCTATATAAACCGGATGGCTCTAGTCCGTAAGACACAACAACAACCTTTACAATCATACCATAGGCTAGCTTCTAGGGTTTAGCCTCCTTGATCTCGTGGTAGATCCACTCTTGTAAACATCCACAATATCAATATCAATCAAGCAGGACATAGGGTTTTACCTCCATCAAGAGGGCCCGAACCTGGGGAAAACATCGTGTCCCTTGTCTCCTGTTACCATCCGCCTAGACGCATAGTTCGGGACCCCCTACCCGAGATCCGCCGGTTTTGACACCGACATTGGTGCTTTCATTGAGAGTTCCTTTGTGTCGTCACCGATAGGCTTGATGGCCTCTTCAATCGACAACAACGCAGTCCTGGGTGAGACTTTTCTCCCTGGAAAGATCTTCATATTCGGCGGCTTCACACTGCGGGCCAACTCACTTGGCCATCTGGAGTAGATCGAAAGCTACGCCCCTGGCCGTCAGGTCAGGTTTGGGAGCCTAAACTTCACGGCCGATATCCGCGGGGACTTGATCTTTGATGGACCTGAGCCACAGCCGAGCGTGCCACGCTGTCACGATGGGCACGACCTAACTCTACCGCCGGACAGCACCTTGGAGGCCGCACACGAATCCGCTCCGACCCATAGTCCGGAGCCGATCGCTCAGATCGAGGACGGATGGCTGGACACCGCCTCGGGAGCTGCAACTTCTACGGCGATGGAGCCGAACACTTACCTTGTCCCGCATAAAGCTCATGACTTCGAGGTGTCGGACTCTCTGCCAGACTCCGAACCTCCTGCGCCCCTGCCAGTCGAATCCGAATGGGCGCCGATCATGGAATTCACCATTGCGGACATCTTTCAGCACTCACCCTTCGGCGATATCTTAAGTTCGCTGAAACATCTCTCGCTATCCGGAGACCCCTGGCCAAACTACGGCCAGGATGGTTGGGACGCGGACGACGAAGAAATTCAGAGCCCACCCACCACCCACTTCGTAGCCACCTTCGACGATCTAACCGACGTACTCGACTACGACTCTGAAGCCATCGACGGTATGGACGACGATGCCGGAGACTATCAAGAACCAGTGCCTACAGGACAATGGAAGACCACCTCGTCATACGACATATACATGGTGGACACCCCAAAAGATGGGGACGGCAAAGAAGCAACAGAGGCCGATTCCTTAAAGAAACAGCCCAAGCGCCGACGTCAGCGGGGCGCCGCTCTAAATCCCGCCACAGCAAGAATGGAGATTCTGGCACAGGAGATAATAACACCCCAGAAAGTGCCGAAGACAACCCCCTCCAGCACGATCCAGCGCAGGAGGAGGCAGAAGAAAGCCCTCACGAGAGGGCGGTAGACGAAGAGGTCGAGGATGATAATTACTTACCTCCCTCCGGAGACGAGGCAAGCCTCGACGACGACGAATTCGTTGTGCTGAGGATCCCGTCGAACAAGAGCATTTCAGACGCAGGCTAATGGCCCGGCAAACGGCCTAAAGAAAAAGCAGCAACAGCTCCAAGCTAATCAAGACCTACTGGCCGATAGATGGACCGAGGTCCTCGCGGCCGAAGTGTATGAACTCGAACGCCCCTCCAAAAGTTACCCAAAACACAAGCTGCTCCCCCGACTAGAGGAGGAAGCGTACAAACCTGCATCACCAGCGCACAATACGGTAGACCGACCACCTTGTGGCCGCGACAGAGAGGCGTGCAAGCCCTCCACCAAAACTGTACCCCGGCATCGCTCAAAAAGCATGAAGCCATGGGGGAACGCGCCAGACTTGCGGGATATATTGGAGGACAAGGTAAGACAATCCAGATCTATCTATGGATCACGTGGGCGCCCCAAGACCCACGACGAATACCGTGGCGCCGGATACAACTACTCCGGCCGGGCCGAACACAGCAGACAACGCTCTCTCGAGCTACGTCGCGATATTGCTCAATACAGAGGCGCCGCACACCCACTATGCTTCACTGACGAAGTAATGGATCATCAAATCCCTGAAGGGTTTAAACCCGTTAATATTGAATCCTACGATGGCACAACAGACCCCGCGGTTTGGATTGAGGATTATCTCCTCCATATACATATGGCCAGCGGCGACGATCTTCACGCCATCAAATATTTCCCGCTCAAGCTTAAAGGACCAGCTTGGCATTGGCTTAACAGCCTGCCTGCAGAGTCAATTGGATGCTGGGAAGACCTGGAAGCCGCATTCCTCGACAACTTCCAGGGCACGTATGTGCGACCACCGGACGCAGATGACCTAAGCCACATAATCCAGCAGCCAGACGAATCGGCCAGGCAATTCTGGACACAGTTCTTAACAAAGAAAAATCAAATCGTTGACTATCCGGATGTAGAGGCCCTCGCTGCCTTCAAACATAACATCCACGACGAGTGGCTGGCCCGGCACCTAGGACAGGAGAAGCCGAAATCCATGGCAGCCCTCACATCACTCATGACCCGCTTCTGTGCGGGAGAGGATAGCTGGCTAGATCGCAGCAACAACCTCGGCAAAAACGCTGGCAGTCCGGATACCAAGGACCGCAATGGCAGGTCTTGTCGAAACAAAAACAAACGCCGCATTAACGGTGACAGCAATGAGGATACGGCAGTCAACGCCGGATTCCGAGGCTCCAAGCCCGGTCAACGGAAGAAGCCATTCAAAAGAACCACTCCGAGCCCGTCCAATTTGGACCGAATACTCGACCGCTCCTGTCAAATACATGGAACCCCCGAAAAGCCAGCTAACCACACCAACGGAGATTGTTGGGTATTCAAGTAGGCAGGCAAATTAATCGCCGAAAACAATGACAAGGGGCTACACAGCGATGACGAGGAAGAGACCCGGCCGCCAAACAACAGAGGACAAAAGGGATTCCTCCCTCAAGTTCGGACGGTAAACATGATATACGCAACGCATATTCCCAAGAGGGAGCGGAAGCGTGAACTAAGGGACGTATACGCGATGGAGCCAGTCGCCCCTAAATTCAACCCATGGTCCTCTTGCCCGATCACTTTCGATCGAAGAGACCATCTGACCAGTATCCGCCATGGCGGAATCGCCGCATTGGTTTGAGACCCAATCGTTGATTAATTTCACCTCACGAGAGTCCTGATGGACGGCGGCAGTAGCCTGAACCTGCTTTATCAGGATACAGTGCGCAAGATGGGCATAGACCCTTCAAGGATTAAACCTACAAAGACAACCTTCAAAGGCGTCATACCAGGTGTCAAGCCAGTTGTACAGGCTCAATTACACTGGAAGTGGTCTTCGGATCCCCGGATAATTTCCGAAGCGAGGAGTTAATCTTCGACATAGTCCCATTCCGTAGTGGCTATCACGCTCTGCTCGGACGAACCGCGTTCGCAAAATTCAACGCGGTGCCGCATTATGCATACCTTAAGCTCAAGATGCGAGGCCCTCGTGGAGTCATCACGGTCAATGGAAACACGGAACGCTTCCTCCGAACGGAGGAACATACAGCGGCTCTCGCGGTATAAGTACAGAGCAGCCTTTTAAGGCAATTTTCGAGTCCGGCCGTTAAGCGACCGGACACAGCCAAATGCGCCCGGAGCAACATCTACCAAGACCACCTGGCACGTTCCGAGCACGCGTAGCAATGCGGCCTCAACCCGAGCCCTCGCAAAATTGTAAGACAAACTCTCCGCGTACATAATTACGCCCTGGAGATACCATGGGCATAGGGGGAGAGGCACAACCACAACAGACCCAGAGTGCGGTTCGACCACAGCAGGGGCTCCCAAGTGTGTCACTCTTTTTATCTTTTATTTCTCTCTTTTTTATATAGAACTCTGTCCGGCGGTGAACCTGCCGAACTCATGATGCAACAGCCAGGGAGGGACAAAGGCTGCGACGAACACTCAGGTGGTCTCCATTACGAGCATTAAATTTCTTAAATACACCATTCCGCGGCCTACCCCTGGAGGGAGACGCCTTTAATTCGTCCAATCCCTTGCTTTCCGCACTATTTGTATCATTCCGCACTCATAGCAAATCTTCTCGAATAAAATGCAGCACTTTTTGCCCATAATTGCATTAGCTTATATATATATGTTCATTTACGACATGTTGCATCCGTACATTTTGGTACGGCCAAATACACCAGGGGCTTATGTTCCCCGCATTATGGTGTGATAAAGTCCGCACACTTTCACAAGTGCGGCACCCCGAACTTATAGCATTATATGAATCGGCTCCGAATCATGTCTTGGGTCAATAGTTAGGTTTGCCCGGCTCCCATGTTTGGCACCTTACGTTCCATTCTATCGGCTAAGGTAGCACTGGGAGAACCACTGCGATTTCGCCCCGGTTGAGCCGGGTTAACGCCTCAGTGGAGAAAGCTAAAACTGACTGTCATGATAAGGCGAGAGACTGGTCGCTGTTCGAGAGGTCTTTTCGGGTCCTTAAAGACCTACGCCGCTTTGAGCGAAGTACCGGATAATGTCCGACGAAGGCGTGGATAGCGCCCCGAATTCGGTCTTCCGAATACTAGGGGCTTTGCTGAAATTTAAAATTATAGAATTCTATGGCTAAGTGAGAGTGTTCAAGCACTATAAGTCCGGTTGCCTTGTTCGTTGTGTTCAGCGCCTCCCTAGATGGACCCAAAAATAGGAACAAGAGTGCTCAAGTTTATCCCGAACACCCCAGCACTCGTGGCATGGGGGCTGAAGCCGACGACTTGCCATCTCTCAGATTTAATAAACGGCCGCACAGAAGGTAATATTTTAAATTAACAAGCGTTGCTTAGCGCATATGAACAAAGTTTTCAACGCATAGGATAACACATTGCGAATTTACTCAATAATTACATCCCTGGGGCACTCATCTGCAATCTTGCAGGCACCCTTCAGGACAGTCTTATAGTACATCTCGGGCGTACGATATTCCTTGCCCGCTGGTGGCACGTCAGTGATTAGCTTCTCTGCATCCAGCTTGCCCCAATGCACCTTTGCGCGGGCAAGGGCCCGACGAGCACCTTCAATACAGGCGGAGCGCTTGATAACCTCCACCCAGGGGCACGTATCCACCAACCGTCGCACGAGGCCGAAGTAGCTCCCAGGCATGGCCTCTCCAGGCCACAGCCGGACTATGAGGCCCTTCATGGCCTGCTCGGCCACCTTGTGGAGCTCGACCAGCTGCTTCAGCTGGTCGCTAGGGGGCACCGGATGGCCGGCCTCAGCATACTGAAACCAGAAGACCTTCTCCGTTGAGCTCCCCTCCTCGGCTCGGTAGAATGCGGCGGCATCAGACACACTGCGAGGCAGATCTGCAAACGCCCCTGGACAGCTCCGAATTCGGGTAAGTAACACGTAATTTACATTCACATGCTTGCTTTGCATGAAAAATGCCTTACCCGCCGCTATCTTCCTCACCAACTCAATCTCCTGAAGGGACTTATGGGCATCGGCCTTGGCAGTTTTGGCACTTTCGAGAGACGAGGCAAGCTCGGACTCTCGAGTCTTTGAGTCACGCTCCAAACTCTCATGCTTTTCCATGAGAGCCTGGAGCTCTTGCCGAACCACCGCCACCCGCGCCTCCTGCTTTTCTCGCTCTGCCCGTTCCGCGGCCGCATTGCGTTCGGCCGCGGACACGGCCTCCTTTAGGGTCGCCACCTCGTTTGTGGCCGCTGCAGTACCCATGTTATCCTTGTTATTTTTTGTTGCAACATAAATCCTTTTCTGTAAGGTACAAGTTCAAAGTGGTGTTACTCACCTTTTTTGTCCTGGATCTGCTTCTTGGCGCGGCCGAGCTCTTGCTCGGACCGCTCGAGCTCCTGCTTCAAAGCACCGACCTCTGCAGTCAGTGCGGCAGAGGTCAACAGCGCAGCCTGCAAACCATATTGACATAATTTTTTAGCAACCCTGCGTATATCTTTTTTTTTTCAGATCCTGAGTCCGGCTTTTCTTTCCAAACACCGAACCGAGCATCAGGGGCTACTGTCTATGCGGTATTACATTGCATATTTTTAACTTCTTACCTCAAAGCCTGATAGAAGGCTACTACAGGCTTTGGTCAGCCCGCTCTTGGCAAGCTATACCTTCTGAATCACCACACTCATAATAGTGCGGTGTTCTTCCTCGATGGAAGTGCTCTGCAGCGCCTCCAGCAAATTGTCCGGTGCCTCCGGTTGGACGGAAACTGCCGGCGTCACGGTCTTGCCCTTCGTGCAAAGGGGCCGCCGGCCAGACTCCGGAACCACTGCGGGTTCTGATGTGGAGTCCGGCGCAAAGTCCGGGAGGCCGCCTTGTGGCGCCTCCGGAGCCTCCCCCTGATGGGTCCCTTCTTGGGATCCCACCTCGGCGTCCTCGGTGTCGCGAGGGGTGGAGGCGGTCGGGATGGAATCTACATCCGACAGAGCCAACTACCCGCTCGATGAAGCGGGGAGATCATCATTGGCCGGACTACAGGCAGCATGCGGCATCAGAATGACACTATGTGATGCAGAAAAAGAAATTATAAATTATTCAGGAGTCCGGATACTTACGATCTCACCGGAGGCCTGGCCCTTGAAGGCCATTCTTCCTCGCCAACGTTGATGTTGGCGGAGCTGTCCGGGGGAATAGTCCTTCCCCTCTTGGACCCTTTGGCCTCCCTTGTTGGGGAAGCCTTCCTCTTCCTCTCTCCCTCCTCTAGGAGAGAGTCCTCTTTCTCCTCCTCGTTTTTGGGGGAGGAGTCCGCCCCGTAGTCGTCGGACACCTGAAAATGGGAACTCTTTCGAGCACCCGTGGCCTCCTTCTTGGCCTTCTTCTCCGGCACCATGTGCGGTGCCGGAACCAGCAGCCTCGCTAGATGGGCGTCTACTGGGTTTTCTGGCATAGTAGCCGGGCAGATAATCTGCTCCGCCTTCCTCATCCAGTCTTGTCAAAGGAAAAGGGGAAATTAAAACCCACATATTGTCAAACTATGAAAAGCAAGTGTCCCGTAAAGGGGTAGAATCACTTACCTCGTCGTCTTGGCGCTGCGAGCGAAATCCGCGATCTTCAGTCGCGGATGCGGGGGCTTCGGCGCCCTTAAACAGCACCCTCCAGGCGCCTTCATACGTCGTGTCGAAGAGCCCGCTCAGCGCCTGGTGCTGTTCCGGATTGAACTCCCACAGATTGAATGCCCGCTCCTGGCATGGGAGAATCCGGCGGACGAGCATGACTTGGACCACGTTAACCAGCCTGAGCTTATTCACCAGCTTCTGGATACAGGCTTGGAGTCCCGTCAACTCCTCCGAACTACCCCGCAGCAAGCCCTTCTCTTTCCAGGAGGTGAGCTGCGTGGGGATACCAGATCTGAACTCAGGGGCCGCCGCCCATGTAGGGTCGCGCGGCTCGGTGATATAGAACCACCCCGATTGCCACCCCTTGACGGATTCCATGAAGGCCCCTTCGAACCAAAGGACGTTGGGCATCTTGCCCAACATGGCACCTCCGCACTCCGCTTGAGTGCCCTTCACTACCTTCGGCTTGACATTGAAGGTCTTGAGCCACAAGCCGAAGTGGGGCTGGATGCAGAGGAAGGCCTCGCACACGACGATAAACGCCGAGATGTTGTGGATGAAGTTCGGCGCCAGATCATGGAAATCCAGGCCATAGTAGAACATGAGCCCTCGGACAAAGGGGTGAAGTGGAAAGCCCAGTCCACGGAGGAAGTGGGGAAGAAAAATGATCCTGTCATGAGGCCTGGGGGTGGGGATGTGCTGCCCCTCGTCGGGCAGCCGGTGCGCAATGTCGCCGGACAGGTAGCCAGCGCTGCGCAGTCTTTCGATGTGCTCCTCTGTAACGGAGGAGGTCATCCACTTGCCTCCTGCTCCAGACATGACTGGGGAAGGTTGAGATGAGATGTGCGGGCTTGGGTGGTGGAGCTCGAGTGCACGGAGATGGATAAGCAAAGGAGGAAGAAGGCGTAGGTGAAAAGGTGAATCCTTATCCCTTATATGGGCGGGCGAAGTCTACGCGTCCCCCACCGGCCTGGTAGAACTCGCTTATCCCCCAAGCGTCACCATCAATGGCGCGGTTGGGTTACCCACGTCCGTATTAATGAGAATCCCGGATTAAGGGGAAACACGATCTCTGCTTCGACAAGACGTGCCAAGGAAACTGCTTCGCTAAATGCGCTGAGGTGGTAGAGTAAAAAAACGATTCAAGTAATGGCTTGGTAGTGGCGTGACGTCATGCCGCAAAAAACGTCAGCAGATTGAACTTGTGTATATATTATTCTCTCTACGGTGGAAGGTGGAATTTATTTTGCAGAGCCGGACATTATCCTGGTGTTCACAATCTTCTATCATTCGGAGGAGGAACCCGCCTTGCAATGCCAAGCAATATACGCGCCGGACTTATCGTCATTGAAGCCTGGTTCAGGGGCTACTGAGGGAGTCCTGGATTAGGGGGTGTCCGGATAGCCGGACTACCATCATCAGCCGAACTATCATCGGCCGGACTATCATCATCGACCGAACTCCAAGACTATGAAGATACAAGATTGAAGACTTCGTCCCGTGTCCGGATGGGACTTTCCTTGGCGTGGAAGGCAAGCTTGGCGATACGGATACATAGATCTCCTACCATTGTAACCGACTCTATGTAACCCTAGCCCTCTCCGGTGTCTATATAAACCAGATGGCTCTAGTCCGTAAGACACAACAACAACCATTACAATCATACCATAGGCTAGCTTCTAGGGTTTAGCCTCCTTGATCTCGTGGTAGATCCACTCTTGTAAACATCCACAATATGAATATCAATCAAGCAGGACGTAGGGTTTTACCTCCATCAAGAGGGCCCGAACCTGGGTAAAACATCGTGTCCCTTGTCTCTTGTTACCATCCGCATAGACGCACAGTTCGGGACCCCCTACCCGAAATCCGCCGGTTTTGACACCGACACCAAGCCTGTGGCACCCCTGCTCAGAGAAACCGGAACGCCCCGTATTCTAGCCCAGAGATCGAGGAGAAGTGTTCTGGAATACGACACTGCTTAGCATAGAACAAACCAGCTTTCTATTATTGCACTAATATGAATACAAGGTCTCCGATATTACAATGAATAACATCGGCACGGCGACACTACGCCATCCTCAATTGCTCTACGCAAGCAGCAGAACTACTCGAAGCAGCGGAATAACTCTAGCAGCGAAACAACGACGACGGTGGTGAACTCCACTCCGCAGGGACGCTGGCTGGAACGCTTATCCTAGCTCGCACGAATGGAAACCACGACAACCAAGCAATCAAATCTGGCATGACCTGCAAACTGGCATGACATAGCAGGTCAGTACATTGAATGTACTTGCAAGCTCACAATAACTAGAAGCATTCAAGACAAACAATAGCATGGCAATTACAGGTTAAGGAGAAATTAACATGATATCATCATAGCAACATGGCATCAACATGAACATGATACAGCTAGAACAACATGAATTTGACGATACTAGCATGCAAAATGATGACACTATATGCACCACTATTTATGCTCGGGCTACCTCGTAAACAACACATGCATCACTTACCAACCTCGGACATCACATGATCATCTTAGGATCAAAATCAAGCTTGGTATAAACAATACTGTAGTAATCATTAAATGACCACAAGGAGCTTGATTTTACACATGACTCTCTCACAACATCACAAATATACAACAACTCCGTATCCTTGATACCATTGTGATCCTTACGATGATCACAACCACGGCCAATAAATGGCCCGTGATCCTTACGACGATCACAACCCGACCAATAAATGGCCCATGATCCTTACGGCGATCACAACCCGACCAATAAATGTCCCGTGATCCATACGGCGATCGCAACCCGAGCAATAAATGGCCCGTGATCCTTACGGCGATCACAACCTGACCAATAAATGGCACGTGATCCTTACGGCGATCACAAACCCGGGTTGTCATTAATCAAGTTATTCTTATTACTGTTGACTCACGGTGTGACCTACTTTCGAACTGGGCCCTGATCCGTGGGCGCGGCTATCGATAGATTTAATATACACTCTGCAGAGGTTAGTGCACTGTACCCACACTACGGAACCCATGGCCTCGCACTCCCATTTAGGTGGACTAACGGCGTTCCGACAAAACTGAACCTATTGCCATGACACTCTCCCGGCCACTCCGACTTACTCCCCACTTGGCTAAGTCATGGGTGGCCCCGTGTCTACCTCAAGACATAACGACCACCGTCGTGGCCCGTCCAACACGGGGGCATGGATCCAAACAAACTCAACTACGGGCACACAAGGTTATGCCTGCTTACCGGGCCAGGGTACAACACGCCCATAACCTTCCCTCGTTGGAGGCACCGGCGAGAGGCACGACAATAGAGCAAGTTAGGACCGTCCCATACCGGTAAGCATGGTTGCACTGCTCAACATCGATTCAGCGGCACCATGACTCAGCCAACAGTTGTTCAAGTTCAATTTAATCTGGTTAACTGGAATGCAAATATGCTGAGCCATGATAAAATGCATGAACATGATATGAACACAATCATGAGGGTATCACCTAACTATCCACCATGTCAACAATAAATCATATCCACTGAGCATGGCATACTGACTAGCATGAACATCACCAACATCAACATGTACTACTAGCAAGCATAAACATATGAAAGGAAATACTAGCAGGTAGAACATGATAACAGAGTACAAGACAACATAGCACAAAAGTGAACATGCAACTCTAAACATCACCGGAACAATGATAACCATCTTTTCAACAAGCAAACATTTAATAAAGATTCAAGTTGAAAACCCTAGCTACTGCATGACTATCATGCAAGTGGGTATTGTGGCTTGCCTGGGGATGAATAGGACACCGGGGAGAAGTGCGGTGAAGCCGCGGAAAGATTTGCCGGAAATAGTTCTCTCTCGGAGGGGCTGTTTATGTGCAAGGGCAAAATGGTCATTTTCTGAATGCCAAAACATAAGGAAAGTGACACAAACTGAAAGGGCTTGATAAGAAGAAGTAGGCTTTGGAATCAACTCATTTGGAGTTATGGTTGCGGAGATATAAGGTGTAGAAGATCAGGGACCTATATGTGAAAAAAAATTCAGCAAACAGGCACCTAAGTGGATTAGGCGGAGGCGTAAACTGAGAAATACGCCTCCACTTATCCATGTGGACCTGGGCCTTGGGCCATTTTTAGGCAGGGTCCAGGCGCAGGGGAGGGGACAGGCTTGGTCGTCCTCTTCCTCCCGCTCACCCTGTTCTCACGTGAACAGAGGAGGAGACCGAGGAGAGGAGCGGCGAAGGGGCCGGCCAACTCCGGCCATCTCCCACCCGGCTAAGGGCACTAGCGGGTGCGCAGAGGCCAGCCGCAACCATTTAGAGGGTCGGTCGTTGCTGGGGAGGCGCGGGGGGGGGGACGGGAGGGGTGGCGCCATGGGAGAGGCAGAGAGCTTCAGGTGACGGGGTTCTTTGGTGATGAGGGCACTCCGACGAGGGGGCAAGGGGGGCGGCTGAGTGGTACGAGGGGAGTGCGGTGGACGTGGAGGAGAGGCGTGGGGAGGCCCGTGGTGGACGGACCCAAGCCGAGGCCGAGGCAGCCATGGATGGTGACGGCGAACAACGGCGAGATGGGGCGATTCCAGATGGCAAATGAGGCGGGGGAGGGATGAATGAGTTGTGGAGGAGGTCGGGGGTCTCTTATATAGGCGCGGGGAAGGCTCTGGATCATGACAAACGAGCTTGAGTAGTGCTCTAATGGAAGACAGAGGCGGGGCACAGCACGGACATGGACCTAGCGACGCATTTATGGCGAACCACGACGAGCCATTGACGCAGGGCGATGCAGGGCATCACGGGGGAGCTCCAGGACATGGTTGGACATCGAGACGGGGAGGGTGCCCACGAGAACAGGGGCAGAAAGAAGCCAGAGCGTGCAACCTGCATGAGGCAAGCGTGATCACCACATGCACTGGTGCAAATAGCTCGTTTTGGCCAGGACGACCATGTCCAGTCGATTGACCCTAGTGACCTTAGTATAATTGAGGAAATAAATCAATATAGGGGCAAAGAAGAGATTTCCACTTAGCTCCAAAGTTAACCAGCAACCAAGTGTTTGTGCTGTGCAGTGGGGGCACCAGTTAGGTAACTTTTTTAAAAACTTTGTCTGATAATGATCGTACACTAAGGTGACTTCGATCACAAGAAATCAGCCTAAGAGAAGGAGTTTCAAGGGTGGTTGTTGTAGAAAGTGCCAAAATGGCCAGAAATGGGAATTTGGATGATGCACTCACATAGTTGCCTCAATTGAGCTGAAAATGGTCATGGCCCAATGATTTGAAGATATTAAGATGCCCAAGGAGTTTCATGCCATTTGGAGAGATATGATATGATGATATGAAGGGCCATGGAAAATTGCAACTCATTTGGATATGCCTAGCTTGTACCTCCTTCACAAAGCTTCTTTCTGGACAGAAACTTTGGAAAATCATAATCAAATAATTACTAGGCAAATGAGGTTGCATTTTGGCATGTGGCGGTGCTATGGACATGGTAAGATGTACAAGGAGTTTGAGGACAATTGGGCAAAGTAAATGGCACTTGCTTCACAATGTGCCATTTGGGGCAGAATAGGAAATGAATTATTGGAGGATTATTTTTGAACATGGCAATGAACAACTTTGCCATGTTTGATCAATATATGACCCAAAAAATTTATGCGAATTATTTCGGAATTTTAGGAGTGATGGAAATATAGGTTGCTTAACAACCTAGGGCAATCTGAATTATTCCTTTAATAGAAAAGGAATATTCCCAATAAAAAGAATATTGGGATTTGGGCTAGGATGAAAATGACAGGGTCTAGGGAAGGATTTGGGAATGACAAGCCACTCTGGAAGCAAAGAACAGGGCATCTTCTTCAGTTTCCAGACCACAAAGCCACGGAAAAAGAAAACTCAGGCAAAAACCTTGGAAAAACAAAAGAAAAAGAAAAGGGCCAAAATCAGGTTGTCACATCGTGTCGCCGCCCCACGTGTCTCCTCACCAGCCCCGTGCGCTCGCCGGGTCACCACCCCGTGCCAGCCATGTCGCTGCTCCACGCTGGCCAGCTTCCCCGAGCCGGCCGGCCCTGCCCTCCTCTCGGGCCGGCTCGCGCCCCTACCCAGCCACTCGTCATCTCCTTCCCTTCGCCCGCCACTCGGCTGGCCGGCTCACCACCGCCCGCGAGTCCTCCTGCTTCGGCTAGATGCATCCTGCTCTAAAAAAAAGAAAAAAAGAAAGCTCAAGGGCCTCCGTCCATTCGCGACCCCACACCACCGAAAGTCTCGTCGGCCTCGACGTCTCGCCGGCTGTGCCAAGCCGGCCCGGCTGCGCATCGGCCTCGACGCCTGGTCGGTCGGGCCCGACCAGTAGGTCCCCCTTCGAGCACCCAGAGGCTTGAAGGCTACACCCAGTGGGTGCACTGGCACGCTCCGCGAGCGTCGAGCTGCGCCGCCTGCCTTCGACAACCTCCGCCTCGTCCGCGTCAAAGCAATGTGAGATCCTTACCCGCATGCTTTCGCACCACGCGCAAACACGGATAACCCCGAGAGACACTCGGGGACCACCTGTGCAATTATTACAGTTGCATTGCTATTCTCCCTGGAGCCAGCCAGTCTCGGCCCGGAGGCTGGCCGCTCGGCCCGATATGTTCGTTCCGGCAGACGGATTAGTAGCGCATACGGTTACGAATGTCAACTCTCAGCCACTGATCGCAGCATGGCTGTCTGGCAAGCGAGAGCAAAAGTTGGAGGTAACCCCACATAGAAAACGTCTGGGAGAAGAAGGCTTGGGCAACCCGGCCATTTCCCATATGAGTATCTACTCAGTCGAATCTGCTCCTATAGTCCGAGTATCGCACCCTCGACGTCACCTTCGGCTTCATCAACAAAAGCGAAGACCCTCCGCCCAACTTTTCGAAAGTTGCTCGGAGGCTCGGAGGCTACACCCAGTGGGTACGCTCGAGCGCCCCCACTCAGCCGACGGGCTCCGTGTCCGAGTCTGGTAGGGCCCCGTGCCCTCCAGCCGGCGGACTCCGCGTCCGTGCCCGGCAACGTCGACGTCATCGTTAGCTTAATCATCAACAACAAGACCCTCCGTGCAACTTTTCCAAGTTGCCCGGGGGCTCGGAGCCTACACCCAGTGGGTGCGCTCACGCGCCCCCACCCGGAACATGCCGCGCATGTTGCACGCCCGCCGCCGGCTGCAACTTGCATCTTCGACTCCATCTACTACATTGATGCCCGCTAAAACCCTCCACGCAACTTTTCCAAGTTGCCCGGAGGCTCATAGGCTACTGTCAGGGGGATGACCCCCGGGTAGGCCCAAGACGGCGAACGACCTTTCAAAAACATCGGGACCAGCATCGCCCCTCAAGCCGGCCAGCGCTTGGCCGGATCGCTCGACCTGGCAATCCCCCTCGACCAGGCCGAACTCTCCGACCCGGCCAACTCCCTTGACTCGGGCACGACAACCAGCACAAGATAGCCGAACTCGACATACCAAGACTTCCCCAACAAGCCAGCTCCACCCTTGGCGTGTTCCTCAACCCAGCCACGGGTCAGCTCCCGTCCCATCTAGACCGTGCGATGGGACGAGTGTTCATCCGCCGATGACGAAGGAAACAGTGCCTTGCTCATGCCTTTGGTCAGCCGGAGCGTGGCAACAGTTCCCCTCAGCTGCTCGCTGACCAGGGACGGCGTGGCAACAGTACCCCCATCGTCACCATTGACGCCAGGAAGCGGCAACCTGACGGAGCGCCACTGTACCCGACTTGCCTCGGCCACTCCCTGATGATTGACAAGGCAACGAATAGTCCCCCTAGGCACGTGGGGCTCGCACCTAGGGGAACCTGGCGAACCACAGGGGCCCGGCGGGTCCCAGCCCAGGTCTCCAGACTCTAACGACCCGACCCTATGGCCTTGTAGCATTACTGTCGGATTTCGGGTTCCGGCAGACCCTTGAGGTTCGAACTCTGGGGTGCGCACGAAGATCTTTCCCCTACCAACTCGTGTCTCGGGGCCTCGCAAGGAATCTAGGTTAGAAAGAAGAACACACAAGGTACACGAGATTTATACTAGTTCAGGCCACCATTATGGTGTAATACCGTACTCCAGTGTGTGGTGTGGTGGGTTGCCTCAGGGGCTGATGATGAACAATACAAAGGGAGAACAGCCTCGGGAGGGGCTATTCTTGGGCTGGTGCGATGAACTGCTTGAGTGAGTTCGACCGCTTCTCTCTCTCTCTCTCTCTCTCTCTCTCTCTCTCTCTCTGATCGATCCGTCCCCCTTGCCCTGTGGTGGCTCGCTCTATTTATAGAGGGAGGCCCTGGGCCTCTTCCCAAATAATTAGCGGGAAGGGCGCCAACAATTGGCCGTTTTGAAGGGGAATATCTAGTACACTTATCCTAACTAAAGTTGGTCTTCGACTACCAAAGACTCTGGCGGTGACATCGTCCTGGGCTCCACGATGACTTCCATCCTGCCGCTCTACTGGTCTTGGTCCTATTGCACCGAAATGGTAACCTTTGCCTGATGCCTTGGCCTGTGCTTGCCCCCTTTGCACCAAAGGGGAGACAAGGACACTGCGCAGGCCGGTGCCCGCCTGGCGCCCGCCTGGTCTCGATCGTCATGGCTTGTGTCACGGTCTCCTCGCGAGGTACACCGCCTTGATCTCTCCGCCTCCTCGTGAGCCCACCTGATGACGCTACTTCATGAGGAAGCTTCCTGTTGTCCGCCCTGCGAGGCTTGGCCCCTCACCAAGGTCTTGAGCTTGAGCTGATGAAGCTGGGCTGCACTAGGCCCCCACTTGAGCCACGCCGCAGGCCGCAGGGAGGCAAGTCTGGGTATCCCTGTTCCCAGAACGCCGACAGTAGCCCCCGGGCCCAACACGCACCCAAACTTGGCTTAGTGCAGAAGCGAAGGGGCAAGTGCGAAGCGCCGTGGGCCACAATAGCCTCCGGCCTTGGGCGCCGCGTGGCAATTGATTGGACGTGGGCGTCTCCGCTTCCCCAGGCCCCAATATGCTGCGGCCTCGGCAACCATCCATCTGACGGGTGTCCGGGCTAGACTTACCTGCATCACTCCCGTTCTCCTTGCTCTAGATCCCCGTTCTCGCTCTTCTCTTCCTCGCTTCCGGAATCCTCCAGATCCGCCTCGATCCCTTCCGCCCGGCAAGCTATTGCACCTCGCAAGACCCCGACCAAGGCTTGGTACTTGCCGGCTCTAGATCGCCCGAATGTGTTGGAGAAGAATCTCGCCCTCACGCGCCTGATGACGATGGCGCAGGGCAACAAGGGAGCGATTGTGCTCAAGGCCGGCTCCGACCAGCCTGAAGGCAAGGGGAGCACCTTCCACCAGCTCTTTGTGAGCGCCATCATCGCCGGTTTGGTGCCTCCTTTTTCCGAGTTCTTCTTTGCTATTCTTCGCCAATACAACTTGCAAGCTCTGCACCTCCACCCCAACTCTGTTCTTCTCCTGGCAATTTTCGCCTACTATTGTGAGGCTCACGTTGGAGTGAGGCCCTTAGTGGCCTTGCTGCGTCATTACTTTTCCCTCTGAGTTTCTCGTGCCCATATCACCACATGCGCGAGCTTTATCGCATACTCCAACTCCAATGACATCTCTAAGCCTGGGAAGAGGATCGAAGGCTTCTGGAGCAAGTGGGTCATGGTGGATGTCGGGCCCATCCACCCCCGACTGGTGCTGCCTACGAGGCAGCCCAAGGCCGTTGATGCGTGGTCTCGCGCAGAGCTTGTCGACCCTCGTGCGAAGGTGGTGCCGAAGAGGATGAACGCGGACCTAAGGCCAGGAAACTTGGGGGCGGCGAAGCTGACCAAGGCCACGCTCCGGAGGGAGTTCCTGGAGCACCAGGTGGCTCCACTCCGGGAGCACTCGCTCCCATTGTGGAGGCTTGGGGAAGCGGACGCTGCCCTTCGCTTGAGCTCCGAGGCCCTGGCCGACGAAGATCTGGTCGCGGCTCTCCACTCCTTGGTTGGGGGAGACATGGCGATCCCGGTGGGCGCTCCCATCCCCCTGTTCCTTCGCGGCGATTGGGAGCAGGTGGTGAATGCCATGCCCACCTTCAACGGTGAGGGGCTGGTGCCCGCAGAAGCCCCCGGGCATCTGGCGGCTTTGGCGATGGTGAATGTGTCCTCCAGCCACTCCAGCGGGAGTGAGGAGGAAGAAGAGGAGGAGGAAGAAGAGTCTGACTCTGAGGCGACTGGTGAGGAGTCGGGGGAGTGCTTCCCTCCGCGCAGGTCCCGCACCCTCCGCTCCATGCCGGACGACAACGAGGCCGACACCAGGCGAGGAGGGGAGGATTCTCCCTTGGTCCCAAGGAAGGGCAGGTCGGGGCTGGTCCTCCCAGGGCCTGCTCTGGTCCCGGGGTGGTCTGAGGCCAGCTCCGGCCTTCACGACGCGCCCTTTGCTTCCGGGCCTCCCAAGGCTGACCCCAGCTGTAGGCTGTCGGGCTACAAGTTTGGCCGGAGGCTGCTTGAGTCCGCGAATGATGACCAGTAAGTGCTCGATCCGCACTTTTCTGTGTTTCTGCCGCCAAGACTTGACGTCTGCATTCTTTTGACCAGGCCGGCACCTGCAGCAAAAAGGTTGAAAGGGGCTCCGGCGGCCCTGCTTGAGGCGGGTTCGTCTGTCGGGGCAGCGCCTTCATCCGCGGGGAAAGGAGGCAGCGAGGCTCGTGCCTCCCCTGCCCGGTCGTCCTCGCGAGCCCAGCAGGGACACTCTGGCGAGGTGTCAGCCCCCGTGGCCCCGCTGACTCTGGAGGTGCCTACGCTTGATGCTGTTGCTGAGGTGTCCAAGGCCCAGGGAGCTCCTTCCTCCCAAGCCGTGATCACACTGCCGTCCTCTCCACCTGTTCCACCGGCTCCCGTATCTTATGATGCCTCTGCTGTCCTGGACCTGGCTGCCAACGAACTGAGCTGGCTGCAGGAGGATCTTGGGAGCGCAGACCCCTGCCTGGTGGTCGGGCGCCTGGAGCTAGCTTCAGGCTGGGCCCGTTCTGCCGCCTCTGTCCGAGCGGCGCTGATCCAGGCCGTGTCGTCCTTCGATGGGGAGAAGCAAGACGCCTGCTAGGCCAAGGCCACTCGCGATGCTGCCCAGGGCGACACTGCGGATGCCCGGGGCCGCTGCAAGGCGCTGGAGGTCGAGCTGCAAGGCCTGCGTGACGAGCTCGCAAAGGAGGTCCGCGGCCGCCAGGAGAATGAGAAGGAGATGAAGCCTCGGGAGGCTGCCGTCAAGGACCGGAACGCCGAGCTTGATGACCGCCGTGGCCAGTTGGAGACACTGGAGAAGGCGCTGAAGGCGGAGAGGACCAAGCTGGATGGCAAGGCGAAGGTCCTGGCCGAGGATCGAGTGGCCGTCGCCAAGATGGAGGACAAAGCTCACGCCGTGCTGAAGACGCTTTATGAGGGCGGCTTAGAGAAGCCGTTGGGTGGCGCAAAGGACGGCCCTGCCGAGTTGCTTCCCTTCCTGGTCCGTGCACTTGAAGATGTCGCGGACGGCCTTGGTCCTACGGCCGAGGCCGAGGAACATGCCTTGTCTTCTGCAGCACTGACGCGTGTCCTCAGCCACGTCTACCTTCGCGACCCCAACGTCGACATCGACAGCCTGCTGGAACCCATGTGCGGCGACTTTCCCGCTGCTGCTGCTGAGGCCGTGAAATGCCGAGCCGAGGCTTTGCTGGGGAGGTTCCGCACCTTCAGCACCTTGCCCGGGCGCGATGCTGCCAGATCCGCGGCCTCAGTAGGCGGAGCCGTCCAACGTGACACCACCACATGCGGCGGCGCCACTGGGAAGTGATCCCTTCGCGGCTTCTGTCCTGTTTTAATTCCTGCAACATGCACCATGCCTCGTGGAGGCGTTTAAACTTGTGTTTGGCATTGTGAAACAATCCATGGCTTGTAATATTTGCTTTTGAATTCCCTAGAATTTTCATTTTTCTCTCCTATTTTCTTGTGTTCTACGTCGGCAGGGCCCGGCCCGCGCATACCTCAGCCACCGTTAGCCCCGACCGGAAACCAGGACGCGACTAAGGAGTGAGGGGCTATGTGGAAAGTTAGGCTCCGGAGTCAGGATGCTCAGCAGTCCCCCTTGATGCGCAAAAAACAAGTAGGGAAGGGAGGTATAGGAGTGGATTTGTCGTTCTACATCGGCAGGGCCCGGCCCCGCGCATACCTCAGCCGCCGTTAGCCCGGACCGGAAACCAGGACGGGACCAAGGAGTGAGGGGCTGCATGACCAGTTAGGCTCCTAAGTCACGATACTCAGGAGTCCCCCTTGATGTTCAAACGAGTTTTCATAACTTGGCTCCGCTCGGGGAGGGGCATGCGACGACCAGGTCCGAGGGACCTGGCTGGGTGGCATGCGCTCGGGCGTGGCCCGTGCATAGCCCCCATGTCCAGCCCACTCGCGCAGCACTCCCGAGGGGAGGCGTTGAGATGGTGGCTGGCACTGAGCTCCGGGCTTGATACGACCATGGGCCGCCCTCAGTTGTGTATCACCGGCGCGGAGCATAGTGCTTTCGTATGTGTATGGGCATAGCCGCTCCTCGGCAGTGTCATCAGCCAGTGCGGAGCACGGTGCTTCCACTTGTGCGTGGGAGGGGCTCCCCTCCGGGAGGAGCCCCCGGGGCATGTACAACCCTGCCCTGACATGTGGCCGGGACGGTAGGGCTAGGAGACACTGCAAAAAAAGACACATCCGTGACATTTTGGGCCGAACGAAAGTTTTTCCTGTCATACATATGACACTTCTATGACGATAATTGTGCCAAAGTCCGGTATCATCATAGATGTGGTGGGATCCTACTTCTATGACAAAAAATCATGACAAAAAATGGGCTTTTCTTCCTGGGCGGGCCGGAGACGCAGCTGCATGATGTTCTTTGGGCCGTCCATGACGGAAAAAATCATGGTAGAAGCGCGGGGGAGGAAAATTTCGGGGAGTTGCCGGTTACAGCGGGAGGTCGGGGGCCGAGCGATGCACGTTTCTCTCGTACATGTATGCGCGTGTTTGTGAGGCGTTGGCTCTAACTGAACCCGAGCGAGGCGTTGGGCTCTAACTGAACCCGAGCGATTGCACTGCAGGCTACTTGTTACTGAACCCGAGCGATAGATCGATGGCTGTTAACTGAACCCGATGGAGCGATTCCTTCGCTACTGCTGCTAACTGAAGCCGGTCGATGTTGCCTCTAGAATGAACAGTGAGCGTTGCGGGGGGGTTTGGATTAACAGTGACCGGTGGCGTTGCCTCTGGATGAACAGGAGCCCGTGGTGTGAAGGGATGGATGAACAGTAGACGGTGGAGGGGTGGCCGTGGAGGGGTGTTGGAATAGGACCCCGTGGTGTAGAGGGCTGGATGAACAGTAGATGGTGGAGAGGTGGTTGGACAGTAGCTGGTAGAGTAGCGCGCGGTGGAGGCTGGATGAACAGGAGCCCGTGGAGGCTGGAGGAGGTCCACGGTAGCCCGTGGAGGCTAGAGGAGGTCGACGGTGGAGATGAACAGTATCCCGTGGAGTCCTGTGTTGCGGTACTCCACACCGCTCCCGATGAACAGGACCCCCGTTTCGACCGTGGCGCTCCAACACAAATCCGTTTGGTCCGTTTTGCGGTACGCCACACCCCTCTCGATCAACAGGACCCCTGTATCGACCATAGGAGGTCCATTTCGTCCGTTTTGCGATACGCCACACCCCTCCCGATCAACAGGACCCCCGTTTCGACCGTAGGAGGTCTGTTTCCTCCATTTTGCGGTACGCCACACCCCTCCCGATCAACAGGACCCCATTCCGAATGTAGGAGGTCCGTTTCCTCCATTTTGCGGTACGCCAGGACTCGTTTCCACGCATGTTCGGTCCAAGCCCTCCCGATGAACACGACCATGCATTCTGTTCCGACCCAGCCAGTTGGCTCCCCATGAACACGACGACAATGTTGTTTCTCTGTTCCAAACCAGCCATGTACGTATGCGCGAGTAGGTGTTCGAGACCCTTCCCGTATGTACATACATGGCCGTATTTTCTTTCTTGCACCCTCCCCGATGTACGTATGTGTACATGCTACGTGCGCGCCTCTACTACGACACGTGTGTGCCTCTTCATCGACCAGTATGTACGTACACTTTCGCGACCAGAATGACAACGCTACGTACGCTTCGACCAGGTGGGTCCCGACTGTCAGGCACTTCCTTGCCTTCGAAGATGTAGCTGGTGGGTCCCTGCAGTTAGGGGGCGAATCGATTTGGTTTTTTTTTTGCCCGGACGCACTTCCTTGCGTGCGAAGATGTAGCTGGTGGGTCCCAGCAGTCATGGGGGAAACATTTTTTTCGCGAAATACTGGTGGCCCGTCCGATGGGTCCCTGCTGTCAGGTGGAGGAATAATTATTTTACGCGTAATAAGGAGGCACTTCCTTGCGGCCACCGTGGACCCAGCTGTCAGCCTTGATGACCCAGCTGTCAGTCCTTTCGATAAGTAAGAGTGTTGAACCCAACGAGGAGCAGAAGGAAATGATAAGAGGTTTTCAGTAAGGTTTTCTCTGCAAGTACTGAAATAGTAGGTGATAGATAGTTTTGTGATAAGATAAATAATAATGAGCAAAAAGTAAATAAAGTAAGTAAAGTGCAGCAAGGTGGCCCAATCCTTTATGTAGCAAAGGATAAGCCTGGACAAACTCTAATAATGAAGAAGGAGCTCCCGAGGACACATTGGGAATTATCGTCAAGCTAGTTTTCATCGTGTTCATAAGATTCGCGTTCGGTACTTTGATAATTTGATATGTGGGTGGACCGGTACTTGGGTACTGCCCTAACATGGACAAGCATACCACTTATGATTAACCCCTATTGCAAGCATCCGCAACTGCAAAAAGGAGTATTAAGGTAAACCTAACCACATCATTAAACATATGGGTCCATATCAACCCTTAACGAAGCAACGCATAAACTAGGGTTTAAGCTTCTGTCACTCTAGCAACCCATCATCTACTTATTACTTCCCTATGCCTTCCTCTAGGCCAAAATAATGGCGAAGTGTCATGTAGTCGACGTTCACATAACACCACTAGAGGAGAGACAACATACATCTCATAAAAATATCGAACGAATACCAAATTCACATGACCACTAATAGCAAGACTTCACCCATGTCCTCAGGAACAAACATAACTACTCACAAAGCATATTCATGTTCATAATCAGAGGGGTAATAATATGCATAAAGGATCTGAACATATGATCTTCCACCAAGTAAACCAAATAGCATCAACTACAAGGAGTAATCAACACTACTAGCAACCCACAGGTACCAATTTGTGGTTTTGATACAATATTGGATACAAGATATGAACTAGGGTTTGAGAGGAGATGGCGCTGGTGAAGATGTTGATGTAGATTGACCCCCTCCCAATGAGAGGATCGTTGGTGATGATTTCCCTCTCCCGAAGTTAAGTGTCCCCGGCAGAACAGCTCCGCCAGAGCCCTAGATTGATTCCGCCATGGTTCTGCCTCATGGCGGCGGTGTTTCGTCCCGTAAGCTTGCCCACGATTTTTTCCAAGACAAAACCCTTCATATAGCAGAAGATGGCAGCCGCAAACCCACCAGGGGGCCCAGGAGATAGGGGGTGCACCCTACATGGGGGGTGGGCTCCCCCTGTCTCCTGGACAGGGTGTGGCCCCCCTGGCCTATTTCTTTTTCCCAAAAATTCTTATTAAATCTGAGAAGTTGTTTCGTTGAGTCTCAGGTCTTTTGGAGTTGTGCAGAATAGGTTTCCTACGTTTGCTCCTTTTCCAGCCAGAATTCCAGCTGCCGGCATTCCCCCTCTTCATGGTAAACCTTGTAAAATAAGAGAGAATAGCCATAACTATTGAGATATAATTTGTGATAACAGCCCATTATGCAATAAATATTGATATAAAAGCATGATGCAAAATGGACGTATCTACTCCCCCAAGCTTAGACCTCGCTTGTCCTCAAGCGGAAGCCGAAATCGAAAAATATGTCCACATGTTTAGAGATAGAGGTGTCGATAAAAATAAAATACGGATATGAGGGCATCATGATCATTCTAATAACAGCAACATATATGGATTTTTTTCATATGATTTCTTATGTTCAAGTAATAAGTAATTCACAATGTCAAGTATGGTTCAAAAACTTCGTTGGTAACTAACAAACTATAATCTCAGTCATTGAAGCACTTGCAATTTATCATAACATCAAAAAGAGTAGATAATAGAGCTTTTCAACAAGCTCACATACTCAACTATCTCGTAGTCCCCTATAATTGTTAGCACTCATGCAATACTTGTGGTTATAGAGTTTCAGCCGGACACTGAGAAAGATAGGGGCTTATTGTGTTGCCTCCCAACATATTCACCTTTAGGTGATGTCAAAAATAGTAGCCTATGCCAACTTACATCCAATTGGCTATATGCATCATGATCTTTCAAACACGAGGAGCTTGCCAAAGGATAAAATGAAAAAGGGAATGGTGAGGATCACCTTGACTCAAGCATAAAGTAAAAGATAGGCCCTTCGCAGAGGGAAGCAGAGGTTGTCATGCGCGTTTAGGGTTGATGCATAAAGTCTTAGTGCAAAAGAACGTCACTTTATATTGCCCCTTGTATGTGGACATTTATTATGCAGTTCGTCACTTTTATTACTTCCACAACAAGTTCGTACAAAGTTTATTTGCTCTGCACTAATAAGTCATACATATTTAGAGAGCAATTTTTATTGCTTGCACCGATGAAAACTTACTTGAAGGATCTTACTCAATCCATAGGTAGGTATGGTGGACTCTCATGGCAAAACTAGGTTTAAGGATATTTGGAAGCACAAGTAGTATCTCTGCTTGGTGCAAAGAATTTGGCTAGCATGAGGGGGAAAGGCAAGCTCAACATGTTTGGAAGGTCAATGACAATATACTTTAACTGGGATGTCGGAAAACATAAACCATTACGTTGACTTCTTTGTCCAACGTTAACTCTTTTAGCATGTCATACTTAATGAGTGCTTCTATAACACCCACGATGCGGCTATATCTCCCACGTGTCGAAGCACGACTTCGAGGAATAACCGGATGGTGTTTTGTCGCAAGAAGGGTCATCTTCACACAATCCCATGTAATGAACAAGAATGGGATAAAGAGTTGGCTTACAATCGCCACTTCACACAACGAACATATAATTCAAACAACATTCAGAGTACACACATAGTCCGACTGCGGACGAAGCCAAAAGAAAACAAGATAACCCAACTGCTAAATCCCAGATCGTCCCAACTGGGCTCCACTACTGATCATCAAGAAACGAAACATAGCAATGACCAAGATCTTCATTGAGCTCCCATCTGAGCAAAGTTGCATCGCTTGCACTGGTATCATCGGCACCTGCAACTGTTGTGATAGTCTCTGGTGAGTCACGAGGACTCAGCAATCTCAAAACCTGCGAGATCAAGACTATTTAAGATTATGGGTAGGAAGTGGTAATGAGGTGGAGTTTCAGCAAGCACTAAGCAAATATGGTGGCTAACATACGCAAATAAGAGCGAGAAGAGAAGCAACGGAACGGTCGAGAAGCTAGAAGTGATCAAGAAGTGATCCTAAACTACTTACGTCAAACATAACCCAAAACCATGTTCACTTCTGGACTCCGCCGAAAAGAGACCATCAAGGCTACACATGCGGTTGATGCATTTTAATTAAGTCAAGTGTCAAGTTCTCTACAACCGGATATTAACAAATTCCCATCTGCCACATAACCGCGGGCACGGCTTTCGAAAGATAATACCCTGAAGGGGTGTCCCAACTTAGCCCATCACAAGCTCTCACGGTCAACAAAGGATATTCCTTCTCCCAGGAAGACCCAATAAGTCTCAGAATCCCGGTTTACAAGACATTTCGACAATGGTAAAACAAGACCAGCAAAGCCGCCCGATGTGCCGACAAATCCCGATAGGAGCTGCACATATCTCGTTCTCAGGGCACACAGGATAAGCGAAGCGTACATGTACCAACTTAAGCCAAGTCGCCAAGGGACGGTCCCGCATGGTGCTCTAGTTTGGACCAACACTCGGAGGAGCACTGGCCAAGGGGGGGGGGGGTAAAATAAGATGACCCTTGAGTCTGCAGAACCCAAGGGAAAAAGGCTTAGGTGGCAAATGTTAAAACCAAGGTTGGGTCTTGCTGGAGGAGTTTTCTTCAAAGTGAAACTGTTAAGGGTGTCCCATAAATCACCAAACTGCGTAAGGAACACAAAATCAAGGAACATAACAGCGGTATGATGGAAACTAGGGCGGCAAGAGTGGAACAAAACACTAGGCATAAGGCCGAGCCTTCCACCCTTTACCAAGTATATAGATGCATTAATTAAATACGAGATATTGTGATATCCCAACATAATCCTATCCATCATGGAGCAATCTTCGTCTTCACCTGCAACTAACAACGCTATAAGAGGGGTTGAGCAAAGCGGCAACATAGCCAAGCAATGGTTTGCTAGGAAGGGTGAAAAGGTTAGAGGCTGACATGGTAGTTTGGGAGGCTTGATCAACAAGAGATAGGTAGCGCAGCATAGCGATAGAATGAAGCAACTAGCAAGCAAAGATAGAAGTGATATCGAGGGTAATAGTCATCTTGCCTGAGATCCCGCAAGGAAGAAGAACGAGTCCAAGAAGAAGACAAACGGACGTAGTCGAACAATCCTCACAGCTCCGGAACGAAACCGGAGCCAACGAGAGAAGCAAACCAGAAAGAAGCCAACAACATTGTAAACAACCACCACATAATCATGGCATGATGCACAACCAAGTATGATGCATGTCCGGTTTAAAAGAATGGCGAAGCATGGCAAAGTGCAACAAACAATACTACAAGTGAGGTTCAATATGCAACTCGTTGCATATTGAAGAGACACCACATTCGAGTTATTTAGTTCGCTCTCGTTTATGATACTCAACAATTATTAAATGTTAATGAACATGGGAAGAGATGAAGCATAATAAAACTACCTAGCTAGGCAAGTTTAAATGAGGCCGGAAACAACAAACGATAATTCCGGAAAATCCCCATATGTCATTTAGCAATTTTAAAGCAAGCAACAATTTTAAACATTTTAAATGTTGTTATCATGATGCGGATGGCATATGCAAGGTTTATGCAATTTTTATGAAAAAGTTGACATCTAATATGATAGGGTATTTGGTCACACATGGGGGAACAAAAGGGGTGCCATCGTAATGATAACGAAAATGGTGCCACGACAACATTCCGGTGATCCGACAACTCATCGAGATGTCGGTGCAAAAGAAAGTGTGGGTGAGCGTGTCATGCAAAAGGATGGTGGGGTGATCCCGATTACCCGATTCCCACGGGTCGACGGCATGGCTAACAAGGAGGAACGTGCATGAAGCAAACGGGCACGGTGCAAACGTATGGTTCATCTCAGACAACACACATGCATACGGTCCATGGGTGATCTTCTCGGCGTTATACCTTTGAAGCATGCATTCGGGACGGAACGAGTTCGGAGCGGTGTAGAGGAAGTAGGCGTTCACGGGACGTCGTCGTAGTAGTGGTACACGGACGTCGTCGAAGTAGTCATTCAAAGCAACAGCAGAGGTACTCGCGATCTTGGCGACGGTAGTTGTACACGATTCATAGATGTTCATGTCTCCGTAGTCATTCTTGGCGGTCTGTATGGTCATCGATGTTGTGGTACTTGGCAACATGCACGGGGTGGTAGCACACATGGAGGTTACAGCCTCGAGCGACAGCTCGAGAAGAAGCTTGGAGGCGAAGGAACTTTGGCCGAAGCAGGAGTCGGGGCACCCGGCTGAAGGTGGTCTAGGCAGCGAAAAACCACGGCCAAGGTGCGGGAGATGCGGGTCTGCTGCTGGCAAAACAGAGGCTTCGTCTCGGGCAGGAGATGCCCGTGGCTGGAGCAGAGGCGGCGGCCAACACCGTCCATGAGGCAAGGTCGAAGACGGCTAAGGCAGGAGGCGAGCCGCGCAGTTGGCTGATGGTAGCCGCGGCCATGGTGGTGGTCACCACGAAGCAGAGGAGGCCAGGACTTGCTACCGCTGACGAAGAGGCATGGCGAACAAGGAGGCCGGGGATGCGGATGACGGCGGGATCCGGCGAGGAGGTGTCGAAGATGGCCGGATCCGGGTCAGCTCGGGTTGGGGATGCGAGGTAGCAGGTCGGTTGCGGAGCTCGGCGCAGGGGAGGTCGAGGTCGCTGGCAGCAGTGGTTGCAACGCGGCTGGGCTTCGGTCGTCAACAACTCTGGTGGCCGGGACGGTCGATGGAGGAGGCAGACGACGGGTCGGGGACGAGGCCGGACGTGAGGACGAGGCGGAGGAGGAGCTGCAGGGGAGCGGCTGGAGATGGTGGTGGCGGCGCCATGGCTGCGAAGCTCAAGCAAGGGCGACGGAGGCGCGGGTCCATGAGGATGAGGTGTAGGTGCGGGATGAGGGAGCGAGCGAGAGGAGGGAGGAGCGTGGGGATCTCCTCTCCCTGGTGCGATGCATGTGCGTGTGGTGGCGGCTCAGGAACGAGAGGGGGAGATCGATGGAGAGGGTCGGGGCCTACGGTTTAGGAAGGGTTTAGGTGGGCCTTGGGCCATGGGCCTAGGGATTTGGTGGGCCAACTTGGCTGTTGGGCTGCAAGGCTGCTCTCTCTCTACTCTTAAGTAGAAAAGAATTAGAGAGAAGAAAGAGAAAGAGAGGGTTAGGGTTAGGTAAAGAAGTTGGACATGGGGATTATTTTCCCGGACTAACAAAAATGTGAGGAATTTGACAAGAATAGACTGATGATTTTTAGAGGAAGTAAAATCCACACCTTTTGGATTTAACTCAGACAAATTTGAATTTCGAAACACATTCGAATGAACTCCAAATGGGTTGAAATTATAAGGGGTGACCCTACACACCAGATGTGATTTATCGGCAGATTTGGAACATTTATGGAGAAGTAAAATTTCAACTCAACTTTACTAAAAGGTCAAAAAGGAAGGATAGAAGGTTGAGTCGGATAAAAGAAGAGTTGAAGAATAATGCTAATGTGTTATGGGTGATTTCGAGTTAATGGAATATTTATAATAGCTCCCTAATAATATTCGGAGTATATGTTCTAAAGAGAAATCACCATTGTGAATATCCCTCAATTTAAATGGACCGAGGATCCACACAATTTATTTAGAAGAGTTGTAAAAATTAATGATATGATGGCATGTTGACATGATGCAATGCAAGATATGGCACGATGAATGCACAAACAAAACAAATCACACGACAAAACTCGGAATAGCTGGAAGACTTCTGGAGTGTCGGTCTCGGGGCGTTACAGCTTCACAATCATAAAAGATGTCCAAGATAATATATTTATATGTGAAACCCTCTTTCCTTATTACTTCCTATTAATTGCAACGATGACCAAGGCTACATTCATGAACTCTCAACAACAATTTTTATGCCTCATACTTTCTATGTGTGAAGTTATCACTATCCATAAGATCAATATGAACTCTTTTGTTCTTTTTTACTTTCTCGAGATCATAGCAACATAGCAAAGCCCTTGACTCAACACTAATCTTTATTATAGATAGCACACGGACTCGATTACATAAAGAGATCACAAAGCAAAACTCAAAACTACTTGATATCAAAACTTCAAACTAATATATCAAGATACTACTAAAAGGATCGAACTAAATAAAGCGGTAAAGATAGGAGTGTGATGGTGATACGATACCGGGGCACCTCCCCCAAGCTTGGCAGTTGCCAAGGGGAGTGCCCATACCCATGTGATTATTTCTCCTTCTTCACGGTTGGTATTATGATCTTCTTAGCAATGATGCCCTTCAGGATGCGGTTCTCCTCCTCGAGCTTATTTACTTGTTGTTTGAGGTCCATATTTTCTTTACGGAGCTTGCCCGTAACGGCCAAAGCTCCTTTTACCCAAGGATGCTGCATAGCTTCTGGAGAACAAGTGAAACTCTTTTTCATATTTTCATAAGAAAGAAATCTAGAGTTGGAAGGGATGACCGAGGCAGGGACAACCAGGCTAGGTAGTTCCCCCATATTGAATTCTGCTTGGAGACGAGAGGTAACTTCTTGATCTTCCTCCATGGCATCTATCCTTTTCAAATTAGCTTCCATCTCATCCTCTGTTGATGGTCCAAAGTGATAGGCATCGCTATTTGTTCCTGGACCTGGCGTTGGGTGAGACACCCGGCTCTCCCCAACTGACTCCTGAGAAGACATCTTGCTTTACTCTGCAACAGGAATAGCTCAAAATGAAAACAAAGGATATTTGCGTGATACGGTGGTTAAAACCTTTGGGAGTAGATATAATGAATTTTTACCGACCAAAATACGTAACATACAAGAAAATGGAGTTCGGGAGGCACACGAGGTGCCGACGAGACAGGGGGTGCGCCCTATAGGGGGGCGCGCCCTCCTCTCTCGTGGGAGCCTCGTGCCCCTTTCGGACTACTTCTTTCTTCGTAAAATCCTAAAATAATCCAAAACTGATTAAAATTGCCATTAGAGTTGTTTAGAGTCGGTTTACTTATGGTACCACGTACCTATGCCTTTTCGAAGTCTGGAACGTTCTGGAAAGTGTCACTTATGTATTTCTCAGGGGTTATGGTTTCAGTAATATTAGTTTCAACATTGATAGGATTACCTGAAATATAATGTTTAATTCTTTGGCCATTTACCACCCTCGGATTTGTGCCTTCAAAGTTGTTGATTTTTATAGCACCAGAACAATAGAACTCCTCGATAATGTAGGGACCTTCCCATTTTGAGAGAAGTTTTCCCACAAAAAATCTTAAACGAGAGTTGAACAGTAACACATAATCTCCTACGTTAAACTCAAGCTTGTGTATCCTCTTATCATGCCAACGTTTGACTTTTTCTTTGAAAAGCTTGGCATTCTCATATGCTTGGGTTCTCCATTCATCAAGGGAGCTAATATCAAACAACCTCTTCTCACCGGCAAGTTTGAAGTCATAATTGTGCTCTTTAACAACCCAATATGCTTTATGTTCAAGTTCAAGAGGTAAATGACATGCTTTTCCATAAACCATCTTATATGGAGACATACCCATAGGATTTTTGTATGCAGTTCTATAGGCCCATAATGCATCATCAAGTTTTTTGGACCAATTCTTTCTAACTCTATTCACAGTCTTTTGGAAAATTAATTTGAGCTCTCTATTGCTCAACTCTACTTGACCACTAGACTGCGGGTGATAAGGAGATGCAATTCTATGATTGACATCATACTTAGCGAGCATCTTACGGAAAGCACCATGAATAAAGCGTGATCCACCATCAGTCATAAGATATCTAGGGACTCCAAACCTCGGAAAAATAACTCCTTTAAGCATTTTAATAGAAGTGTTATGATCAGCACTACTAGTTGGAATAGCTTCTACCCACTTAGTAACATAATCAACAGCAACTAAAATATGTGTATAACCATTAGAGGCAGGAAAAGGTCCCATATAATCAAAGCCCCAAACATCAAATGGTTCAATAACAAGAGAATGATTCATAGGCATTTCTTGACGTCTACTAATGTTACCTATTCTTTGACATTCATCACAAGATACGACAAACTTACGAGCATCTTTGAAAAGAGTAGGCCAATAAAAACCAGATTGTAGTACCTTGTGTGCAGTTCTATCCCAAGCGTGGTGTCCTCCATAGGATTCAGAGTAACATTTGCGTAGGATCTGTTCCTGTTCATGCTCAGGCACACAACGTCTTATAATACCATCTACTTCTTCTTTATAAAGGTGTAAATCATCCCAGAAGTAATGTCTTAAATCATAAAAGAACTTTTCCTTTTGCTGGTATGTGAAACTAGGCGGTATATATTTAGCAACAATGTAATTAGCATAATCAGCATACCAAGGAGCAGTACGAGAAGCATTGACATTCGCTAATTGTTCATTAGGAAAACTATCATTAATAGGCAGTGGGTCATCAAGAACATTCTCTAACCTAGACAAGTTGTCTGCAACGGGGTTCTCAGCTCCCTTTCTATCAATAATATGCAAGTCAAATTCTTGGAGCAAGAGAACCCATCTAGTGAGTCTAGGCTTAGCATCTTTCTTTTCCATAAGATATTTAATAGCAGCATGATCAGCGTGAATAGTAACTTTGGAATCAACAGTATAAGGCCTAAACTTATCACATGCAAACACAACTGCTAAGAATTCTTTTTCAGTAGTAACATAATTTCTCTGGGCAGTATCAAGAGTCTTGCTAGCATAATGGATAACATTCAATTTCTTATCAACTCTTTGCCCTAAAACAGCACCTACAGCATAATCACTAACATCGCACATAATTTCAAAAGGTAAATTCCAATCAGGTGGCTGGATAATAGGTGCAGTGATCAAAGCCTTCTTAAGTGTTTCAAATGCTTCTACACAATCATCATCAAAGACAAAAGGAATATCTTTTTGCAATAAATTAGTCAGAGGCCTAGAGATTTGAGAAAAGTCCTTAATGAACCTCCTATAAAAGCCGGCATGACCAAGGAAACTTCTTATACCTTTTATGTCCTTGGGACATGGCATCTTTTCAAAAGCATCCACTTTGGCTTTATCAACTTCAATACCACTCTCGAAGATTTTTTGCCCCAAGACAATTCCTTCATTAACCATAAAGTGACACTTTTCCCAATTCAGGACGAGACTAGTGTCTTCGCATCTCTGCAAAACTCGATCAAGGTTGCTCAAACAATCATCAAAAGAGGATCCATAGATGGAGAAGTCATCCATGAATACCTCACCAATCTTTTCACAAAAATCAGAAAATATAGCCATCATGCATCTTTGAAAGGTAGCAGGTGCATTACATAAACCAAAAGGCATACGTCTATAAGCAAAGGTACCAAAACGGCAAGTAAAGGTAGTTTTAGATTGATCCCCCGCTGATACAGGTATCTGAGAGAAGCCAGAATAACCATCTAGAAAGCAAAAATGTGTGTGTTTGGATAGCCTTTCTAGCATTTGATCAATAAAAGGTAAAGGGTAATGATCTTTCTTAGTAGCTTTATTTAACTTACGAAAATCAATTACCATCCTATAGCCTGTAATAATTATGTGCGGGATCAATTCATCATTATCATTAGGAACAACGGTAATAACTCCCTTTTTAGGGACACAATGGACAGGCTTACCCATTCACTATCAGCAATGGGATAAATAATACCTGCCTCAAGGAGCTTTAGTATCTCCTTTCTTACCACTTCCTTCATTTTGGGATTTAATCGTCTTTGAGGATTTCTAACTGGTTTGGCATCTTTCTCCACTGAAATTTTGTGTTGACATAATGTGGTAATAATGCCCTTAAGATCATCCAGAGTATATCCAATAGCAGCTCGGTGCTTCTTTAGAGTTTTCAATAATCTTTCTTGTTCTTTCTCTGAAAGGTTAACACTAATAATAACAGGATATATTTCTTTTTCATTAAGATAAGCATACTTAAGATTATCAGGTAAGGGTTTGAGTTCAAACACGGGTTGGGTGGAGGGGGATCCCCAAGAATTTCAACGGGAAGGTTATGTTTCAACGATAGGTTCTTGTTTAAGGAACACTTCATCTATTTCTTCCCTTTCCTTCATAAACATATCGTTTTCATGGTCTAGCAAATATTGTTCTAACAGATCAGTTGGTGGAACAGCAATGGAAGCAAGACCAATAATTTCATCCTTACTAGGTGGTTCCCTTTCACGAGGTTGTCTACTAAACTTAGCAAAATTAAAATCATGAGACATACCGTCTATGCCAACAGTGACAATATTCTTTTCACAATTAATCTTAGTACTAGCAGTATTCAAGAAGGGTCTACCAAAAAGAATGGGACAAAAATCATCTTGTGGGGAACCAAGAACAAGAAAATCAGCAGGATATTTAATCTTCCCACACAAGACTTCAACATCTCTAACAATCCCAATAGGTTTAATGGTGTCCCTATTAGCAAGCTTAATAGTAACATCAATGTCTTCTAATTCAATAGGTGCAATATCATGCATAATTTCTTTATAAAGATCATAAGGTATCGCATTAGCACTAGAACCCATATCACATAAACCGTGATAACAATGATCTCCTATTTTAACAGAAATAATAGGCGTGCCTACAACAAGTCTGCGTGTCTTAGTATCAGGTCTAGCAATATTAGAAGTTTCACCACAAAAAGAAATAACATGCCCATCTAAGTCCTCATCCAAAAGATCTTTAATGATAGCAATACCAGGTTCAACATTAATTTGCTCAGGGGGTGTATAGGTCCTAGTATTACTCTTATGGACAATAGTCGAAGCTTTGACATGATCTTTTATCCTAACAGGAAAAGGAGGTTTTTCAACATAAGCAACATGAATAATGGGATCACTATATGTAATAGTCTTCTCTTCGACTGTAATAGGTGCAACTACTTTAACTTCAACAGGAGGATTATATTTAAACCACTTCTCTTTAGGGAGATCAAAGTGAGTAGCAAAAGTTTCACAAAAAGTAGCTACTATCTCAGAGTCAAGTCCATACTTAGAGCTAAATCCACGGAAAGCATCGGTATCCATAAAAGATTTAACACAATCGAACTTAGGTGTCATACCTGACTCCCTACCATCGTCGGAACCCCAATCTTCAGAGTTGCGTTTAATTCTTTCCAATAAGTCCCATTTGAAATCAATAGTCTTCAGCATATAGGAACCAGCACAAGAAGTATCGAGCAGGTTGCGATTATCAAGAGAAAGCCGAGCATAAAAATTCTGAATGATCATTTCCCGAGAGAGCTCATGATTGGGGCATGAATATAACATTGACTTAAGCCTCCCCCAAGCTTGAGCGATGCTTTCTCCTCCGCGAGGCCGGAAATTATATATGTAATTACGATCACGATAACAAGATGCATACGATAGAACTTCTGGTGAAATTACAACTTCAAACGCTTATAGTTCCAATATCTCGTATCATCACATAGCCTATACCATGTCATTGCATCCCCCTTAAAAGATAAAGGGAAGACCTTCCTTTGACAACATCATCGGGAATACCTGCAAGCTTAAATAATTCACAAACTTCATCCACAAAGATAAGGTGTAAGTCGGGATGCAATGTTCCGTCTCCTGCAAAATGATTAGCTAGAAGTTTCTCTATCATACCCGAAGGAATCTCAAAGTGAATATTTTCATAAGGTTCAGTAGGTTGAGTATCATCTATTGACTCTTCTGGTTGGGGTGAAGATACCCCAAACAAGCCCCTCGATGGATTAGTTTCCATAGTGACAAGTAACAGAAAATTTCAGCACACTATATAAATGTTTCCTTACCAAGTTCCACTCACCAAGAGCGCTACGCTCCCCGGCAACGGAGCCAGAAACAGTCTTGATAACCCACAAGTATAGGGGATCTAACCTAGTCCTTTCGATAAGTAAGAGTGTCGAACCCAACGAGGAGCAGAAGGAAATGATAAGCGGTTTTCAGTAAGGTTTTCTCTGCAAGTACTAAAATAGTAGGTGATCGATAGTTTTGTGATAAGATAAATAGTAACGAGCAAAAAGTAAATAAAGTAAGTAAAGTGCAGCAAGGTGGCCCAATCCTTTATGTAGCAAAGGATAAGCCTGGACAAACTCTAATAATGAAGAAGGAGCTCCGGAGGACACATTGGGAATTATCATCAAGCTAGTTTTCATCACGTTCATAAGATTCGCGTTCGGTACTTTGATAATTTGATATGTGGGTGGACCGGTACTTGGGTACTGCCCTCACATGAACAAGCATCCCACATGATTAACCCCTATTGCAAGCATCTGTAACTACAAAAAGGAGTATTAAGGTAAACCTAACCACAACATTAAACATATGGGTCCATATCAACCCCTAACGAAGCAACGCATAAACTAGGGTTTAAGCTTCTGTCACTCTAGCAACCCATCATCTACTTATTACTTCCCTATGCCTTCCTCTAGGCCCAAATAATGGTGAAGTGTCATGTAGTCGACGTTCACATAACACCACTAGAGGAGAGACAACATACATCTCATCAAAATATCGAAGGAATACCAAATTCACATGACTACTAATAGCAAGGCTTCACCCATGTCCTCATGAACAAACGTAACTACTCAAAAAGCATATTCATGTTCATAATTTGAGGGGTAATAATATGCATAAAGAATCAAAACACATGATCTCCCACCAAGTAAACCAAATAGCATCAACTACAAGGAGTAATCAACACTACTGGCAACCCACACGTACCAATTTGTGGTTTTGATACAAGATTGGATACAAGAGATGAACTAGGGTTTGAGAGGAGATGGTGCTGGTGAAGATGTTGATGTAGATTGACCCCCTCCTGATGAGAGGATCGTTGGTGATGACGTTGGTGATGATTCCCCCCTCCCGGAGGGAAGTGTCCCCGGCAGAACAGCTCCGCCAGAGCCCTAGATTGATTCCGCCAAGGTTCCGCCTCGTGGCAGCGGAGTTTCGTCCCGTAAGCTTGCCCACGATTTTTTTCTAGGACAAAACCCTTCATATAGCAGAAGATGGTAGACGGAAACCCACCAGGGGGCCCAGGAGATAGGGGGATGCGCCCTATAGGGGGGGCGCCCCCTATCTCCTCGACAGGGTGTGGTCCCCCTGGACAGGGTGTGGACAGGGAGTCTGAGGTCTTTTGGAGTTGTGCAGAATAGGTTTCCAACGTTTGCTCCTTTTCCAGCCGGAATTCCAGCTGCCGGCATTCCCCCTCTTCATGGTAAACCTTGTAAAATAAGAGAGAATAGCCATAAGTCTTGAGATATAATGTGTAATAACAACCCATAATGCAATAAATATTGATATAAAAGCATGATGCAAAATGGACGTATCAAGCCTCTCCACGTACAGTGCTCTTCCGATGGAAATCAGTCGTTGACCACATTGACCACGCTGCGCCGAGAGCACCACGGCGATTGGCGACGGTGAGGCCTAGGAAGGGGACGACGCAGAGCCGGGGAAGACGCAGCAGTGGATGCCCACACGAAGAGGAATACGAGGGTGAGGCTGCCGTCGCCGTAGAATAACAGGGGGTGTGGTGAGTAGAGGGATGGCCTGGCCAGCGGTGGGAGTAGTAGGGAGCGGTGAGGCCTCCGCCGCATCGCAGCCGGCCACGGGAGGCAGGAGCACGAGGCACGACCGGCGCTGGTTTGGGCGGCTAGAGCAAGAAGACCAGAGGTTGAAGAAGCACTACGACTGTTGGATGGACATCGTACGGTCACTGGAGCTAGAATCATGCATATTGACTAAGTTGACAAAGCCCTCCATCCTTGTCAACTTAGTAGGCCCACAAGTTAGCCTTCCACTATACCGGGTCCCAGCTAACAGGCAGAGTATTCATTTTTTCTATGCGTAACAAGGAGGCACTTCCTTCTGTGCGAAGATATAGCTGATGGGTCCGAGCTGTCAGCGGCGGTAACGTTTTTTCGCAAAATAAAGAGGCCCTTTCGGTGGGTCCCTGATGCCAGGTGGAGGAATCATTATTTTGCACATAATAAGGAGGCATTTCCTTGCGTGCGGCCGTGGACCCAGCTGTCGGCCTCTGTAACGCCCCGGATACAACTTTCTATATTCGTAACTCCAACTCTTGCCTTTTCCAGAGATGCGATATGATATTTCCTTCGTGGTTGGGTTTTTGTCTGTTGTTTTGCATTTTGTTCTTGTTATGCATCTCGTTTCATGTCATCATCTGCATTTCATCCGCATGTTTTTCAAAACTTGCATCCGTTCGGGTTCTCCCGGTTCTCTCCGTTGTCCGTTCTGAGCCCGACCACACTTGCACGCGCCCGCGGCACCTCCGAAATATTATTTTATAAGTGGCATAAAAATATTCTTGGAATGGGTTGCAACTTGTCGTGCGGTCTTATTATAGTGTAGACAGGCCGCCTGCCAAGTTTCGTCGCATTCGGAGTCCATCTGGTAGCCCAACCGTTAAATGTATAGCGGTACCGTTGCCGGTACTTTCGTCGGACGTTTCGGTCTCCGAAACTACTGCCGGGTTGCACTTCTCTTCTCTCCCCTCAAGCCTAGCCCATCTAAACACAGCCCACCAACCTCTCCCAGGCCTGTCTAACCTCCCCCTCGATCGAATCCGTTGGATCGCGATCGGAGGGCTTCGAAAGCCCCCAATTCCCCCTAACCTAGCCCCTCCTACCTATAAATGGACACCCCCACGTTCATTTTGGGCAACCCTAGCCCCCTAGACCCTCCACCTACCTCCAGCCGCAGCCAACCTCCCCCCTTCCTCGCATTCCGCGCCACTCCAACCCTGCTTCGCCACTTGGCGCCGCCGCCGGCACGCCCCGGTCCAATCCACGCGCGCCACGTCTCCCCCTGGCCGTCTCCAGCCACTGCCCCGCCGCCATGTGGCATCGCCACCTCACCCCGCTCCTCCCCGTCGCTGAGGCCCGTAGGAGCCCGCAACCAGCCCGCCCCGGGCCGATCCGGGCCCGAGGTGCCCGCAGCCCCGTTCGCCGCCGCTCCCGAGCGCTCTGCTCGATCTGGATCGAGATGCCTCCTCCCGTTCGCCTGCGCCCGAGCGCCTCCCCTCGCAGCGCCCCGCCGCGTGGCCGTCCGCCCGCTCGCCGATTCGCACCGCCTCTCCGGTGCGCTGCCCCGGCCACCGATCTGCTCCGCCGCCGCCGACCCAGGTCGTCGCTGCCCGCGTGTCCCTCTTCCTTCCCTTTGTCCTCCCTCTCTCTCACCTCGCTCTCTCTCTTTTCCCCCGCAGGATCCGCCCGTGAAGCTCCTCTCGACGCCGATGGCCTTCACCGATGCCGGGAATGGAGTCCTCGCGTCCAGATCTGACGGCCCCTGTCCGGATCCACCCCATTCCGCGCCTCGCCGGTCCTCCACGACCTCGCCGGAGCTCCCTCCCATTGCCCCTGCATCCCCTGCTTCACGGCGCTCGCCGCCCCTGTGCGTTGACCGCGCTGGCCAGCTGCGTGGGCTGCCAGCCGTGCCAGGCCCAGCGCGCTTCCTCTCCCAACCGGGCCCAGCCCGCAATGTGAGATGTTTCCCCCAGCCTAGTTCTATCAGATTTGGCCCATGTCATATTTTTTCCCGTTCTGCGAATTTGCCTATTATCCAGAAAACTGCATTTTTACAGATTGGACCCTAAAGTTCATGCATATAATAACTCATGAACCGCGCATCATATTAAAATGTTTTATACATGTAAATTGCTTAGAATTTTGTGTAGATTAATAATATGCCATTTTCATCCATGTCTAAAATGTTTAACTTGCTATTTGTTTAAATTTGCTAATATGCCATGTTAAAATGATTTATTTCATAACTAAATAATCGTAGCTCGGTTTTGAATAAACTTTATATGTAAATGGGGTGGAAAAATGCCTAGTTTAACATTGTCCGCTTTATTTTCCTGTTTAACAACCTTAAAATATGGTTTAGGACAGAACAGTACCAAATTCATTTTATGCACATGGGGATTTTCCGGAATTGTTGTTTGTTATTTCCGGCCTCATTTAAACTTGCCTAAATAGATGACTTTATTATGCTTCACCTCTTGCCATGTTAATCAACATTTAATATTGTTGGGTACCTAACCGAGATTAAACTAAATATGTCAATGTGGTGTTTTGTCAATATGCAACTCGTTGCATATTGAGCTCCACTTAACTTGTAGTATTATTTGTTGCAAATTGCCATGCCATGCCTCTTTAAACCGGACATGCATCATACTTGATTGTGCATCATGCCATGATTATGCTTGTGTGTTTACCATGTTGTTTGCTTCTTTCCGGTGTTGCTTCTTAATTCCGGTAATGTCGCGATTGTGAGGATTTGTTCGACTACGTCCGTTCATCTTCTTCATGGACTCGTTCTTCTTCCTTGCGGGATTGCAGGCAAGATGACCGCTACCCTAGATCTCACTACTATCATTGCTATGCTAGTTGATTCGTTCTATCGCTATGCTGCGCTACCTATCACTTGTTCTTCAAGCCTTCCCAAATTGCCATGAACCTCTAACCTTTGACACCCTTCCTATGCAAACCGTTGCTTGGCTATGTTACCGCTTTGCTCAGCCCTCTTATAGCGTTGCTAGTTGCAGGTGAAGTTGAAGATTGCTCCATGGTGGACATGATTTTGTTGGGATATCACAATATCTCTTATATTATTAATGCATCTATATACTTGGTAAAGGGTGGAAGGCTCGGCCTTATGCCTGGTGTTTTGTTCCACTCTTGTCGCCCTAGTTTCCGTCATACCAGTGTTATGTTCCCGGATTTTGCGTTCCTTACGCGGTCGGGTGATTTATGGGACCCCCTTGACAGTTTGCTTTGAATAAAACTCCTCCAGCAAGGCCCAACATTGGTTTTACCATTTGCCTCACCACCACCTAGAGCACCGTGGTAGTCCAAACTAGAGCACCGTGCGGGACCATCCCTTGGCAACTTGGGTTACGCCGGTACCTATACGCTTAGCTTATCCGGTGTTGCCCTGAGAACGAGATATGTGCAGCTCCTATCGGGATTGTCGGCACATCGGGCGGTCTTGCTGGTCTTGTTTTACCATTGTCGAAATGTCTTGTAAACCGGGATTCCGAGTCTGATCGGGTCTTCCTAGGAGAAGGTCTATTCCTTCGTTGATCGCAAGAGCTTGTCATGGGCTAAGTTGGGACACCCCTGCAGGGTATAATCTTTCGAAAGCCGTGCATGCGGTTATAGGCAGATGGGAATTTGTTAATGTCCGGTTGTAGATAACTTGACACCAGATCCGAATTAAAACGCATCAACTGCGTGTGTAGCCGTGATGGTCCCTTCTCGGCGGAGTTTGGGAAGTGACGACGGTCTTTGGGTTATGATTGACGTAAGTAGGAGTTTAGGATCACTTCTTGATCATTGCTAGTTGACGACCGTTCTACTTGCTCTCTTCTCGCTCTTATTTGCGTATGTTAGCCACCATATATGCTTAGTCGCTGCTGCAACCTCACCACTTTACCCCTTCCTTTCCCTTTAAGCTTTGCTAGTCTTGATACCCATGGTAATGGGATTGCTGAGTCCTCGTGGCTCACAAATTACTACAACAACAGTTGCAGGTACAGGTTGTGCGATGATCTTGACGCGAGAGCGATGTTTGCTTGTTTTGGAGCTCTTCTACTACTTCTTCTTCGATCAGGGGATAGGTTCCAGGTCAGCAGCCTGGGCTAGCAGGGTGGATGTCGTTTGAGTTTCTGTTTATGTTTCATCCGTAGTCGGATGATGCTCTTATGTATCGTGAGGTTGTATTCGTGTGACATTGTATGCCTCTTGTATGTAACCCCATCTATTATGTTGTTGATGTAATGATATCCACCTTGCAAAAGCATTTCAATATGCGAGTCTATCCTTGGTGGGACCTTCGAGTTCCTTTTGGATAGGGTCGCATATTGGGCGTGACAAGTTGGTATCAGAGCCTCGACCGACCATAGGAGACCCATTGATTGTTGGCCATTGTTGAGTCTAGAAGAAAACTATTTTGAGTCTTAGGATTATATATATCGGAGAGTAAGATTCTTTTTACTCCTCAGCACCCTTCGTCGCTCTAGTGAGGTCTCCTGACGTATATGTTTTGTCTTTCCTCTCCTCAAATTTCACTAAATTTTTTTTAGGATCACGCAGGTATCTTGGAATCGTTCCGATGGTTTTGTGACGAGAACATTGTTCTTGGTGCCTCCTGTCTATTATGTGGCTTTGACCCGGGGAGTTGAGCTCCGAGGTGTTGTCTTCACAATTTTATCGTTGCAGTTCTGGAATACCTGAATTTTGCCGACATCGAAAATCTCTTTTATGCAGTTGTTGGTGAGATAACCTCGACGTCACCCAGTACTGGGGAGTTCGGGAGTATTGCCATAACTCGTATAACGGATGCTTTTCGAAGATTGAGGTACACGATTTCCGAAGGTTTCTTGGTTATGTGTTGACGGATGGATACAACTGGATGTAGGGATTGTTAGTTTGGGTGAGATATATTGCTTCCCCTGTATCCCTAACACCAGATTACATAACCAGAAAGTTTCGGGAGTTTATAGGTGGGAATTCAAGTAGCTCATAGGATATCTTTCCAACAGACACATGATACGATATGGGATCTATCATATGTTTGTTCCGGCTTATTCTGCAAGCCAAATCTTTTGGTTTGATTTATTTGTGGTATTCGAGTTGCTTCGAAGTCAAGTGTTGATTCCATACCTTTCAAGCAGTGTTCTCATATTTCTATGGGAGTACCAATCCTTCTTGATCATCGAGATTGTCATGTCAATTCTTTCCAACCAGCGTGCTTCTCTTCAAGGGATTCGATCTTTTCAACATCCGTAAGATCAACTCTAAGTTTTCTCACCGGTGTTTGTTTCATCCATCCCCAAGTTGCCTTTCTTTTCCCGCCCTCCCACCCTTTTTCTTCAAGGACTCATATATGTTAATCAAGTATCCATTTATTCATGTGAAGTCTATTCACTCTTTACAATCAATGTTCTTACCCGGTGATTATCATGAAGTTGGCCAGGAGTTTCAAGTTCGTCATTCTTTGTTATTTTCTTCTCCGGTGGATTAATTCAAGCTTTTGGTGTTGATCATATCCCTTTCCTCGTTTCAAATTTGTTTCCATGTCGGTGCACCTCTTAATTGTTCACCTCTCTCTATTCTTGTCTGGAGTGCTCAAGATATCTCAGAAGAATCATGTTTTCTTTCTTAATCCGTTCGAGTTACTTCAAGTTTTTCTCTCATTCAAGCTATTTAATTCAACCGGCGCAATCTCTCTTTAAAATCATTTCCAATGGTGTTTTCTTTTTAGTGGGCCCTAACCCACAGGTCTTTTCCCAGGATCTTACATGACTCTTCTAATTTTCCCGGAGCCATTCCCAAAGTCTTTCGAATTTTGACGTAAGAATGAATTATCATCAGTCATATGTATTTCTCCAAGATATTTCAAATTCTTTTCATCGTTGATTCAACCTTTCTATTCTTCATCCCGGATTGTCTCAACAATTCGTGGTGTTGTTTCTCATCGTCATGCCCAACATTTGAAGACCGAAGAAGTGTTTCCTCTAAATCTTGGTCCATTCTCTTGAAGATTCATGGTTCTAGCTTCATGCTATCCTCATAATTGTTTTGATTGTGAGATTTATTTTCTTACCATCCGGAGCATTTCATGAGTTGTTTCCATTTCTTTCCTCCGAAGGCCATCATGTCATAATTCTTCATTCGAAACATGTAGCTATCATTCTCCAAATCTTACCGGTGCATCGTTAAGTATTCTCTAATAAGCTCATAATCTCTTCGGTCACTTGTATCTAAATCCCCTCAAGTATCTTCATTCTTCCCGGTGAATTGTGCCTTTGCTACTTTCATTTTCAATTTTTTCGGTGGTTCGTTCAAGATTTCACTTCGTTCGTTATCATATCAATTCGTTCGTTGTTTCCAAATCCCACCATGGTTCCATCAATACCTTCTCAAGTTTATGCTATATCTCTCTTAATTCTTTCTACGAGAATAAGTAGTATGCTAAATCCATTGCTTGCCATCAATTTAATTTGATGAAGGATAAGCATATAATCAATCTTATTCTTATTTCCTCGAGGTGATTCAATTCTTTTCTTCCAGAGATTGTTCATGATGAAGTAATTCTTGGTTCTAGTGATCATCTTTTTTTTCGGAGTTCCAAGTTTTCCGCATTATCTCGTCGCGAAGCTCCATCTAAATCATTGCAAGGTTTCACCTTGTGTTTTCAACTTCTTTTTCTTTTCATCATCCTTTTATTACCAGAGTTCTTCATGGAGTCTCTACATGGTGGTTCGTCAAGGAATCTTTTCATTCTTCAATTGTTTCGTTAAGATTTCTCTCGGAGTTAAGATCCGCCAAGCTTTACTCAAAAAATAAACATGGTGCTCAACACATGTCTTGTTTGGAGGAGTTCAAGTATTCCTCATCTTGCATTCCAAAGTGCAATTCTTTCTACCTTATCTTTTGAGGTGGTGTTATGTCACTCTTGACAATTTCCTTCATGTTTCGTGATTCACATGTTGTCAAGAATGAGGTATTTTAAATCCATCAATCTCTTCGTTGGAGTTAGCTCGGTAAAGATTTCACCTAAAGCCTTCCCTAAGGAATGTTGCTAATTGTGGTGCTTATCGATAATCCAAGTTTCCTCCTATTCTCTCACTAAAAGAAGTTTTCATCTCTTTGTTGATCTCAAGCAAGCAATTGTTTCAGTTAGTGGCCGGTTGTCACCTCATAAATTTGAGAAGTTTTCCATAAGCCCACTACAAGATTATTTGTTTCGTTGTTGGTTTTTCCAACAACTCCGTTATAACCTTCTTGGAAGGGTGCCTTCTTAGCTCATTTGTGGCAGAAGTTGGCATTTTCTTCTTCATTCTGTTATTCCAATGATCTATCTTCTATTCCTTCTTTCGAAGGCAATGTGATGTTGCTCTCTTCGCTCATCATCTCGAATTGTGAGGATCGTGTTCTTTTCGTGCTTATCCATTTAACCGGAGTGTTGTGTTCTCATTCAGGTTCGTTCAACTTGTCAAGTTTTGCCTCTCTTTCCAACCTGAGTGCTGTCTGAAATCCTTCTTACCCATTATGCCATTCTTTCAATACTTCCGGAGGCAGTGTGTTGTTGATTTCATCAAGTATCCTCTCATCTTCTCAAGTTCATGTTCTATTCCTTCCATGTTCAACCGGAGTGCTGCCCGAATTCTTCCTCTCTCATCTTGTTGTAACCGGAGTGGTTTTGAACCCTATCTTGTCGATTAAACTCTTGATTCACGTCTTTGCAACCTTCAAGTTATCGTATTGTTCCTTGTTCCTCTTTTCTAATGGATTGTTTGCAATCTCGTTCATCTCTAATTTCTCAACATCTCAAGGTTCATGGTTTCACTCGTTTGTCGAAGAAGCAACTTAGTTTTACCGCTTATCTTCCTCTTCCTTTTCCCTCTGGTGCCATGCTAGATCTCGGGACGAGATCCTCTCGTAGTGGTGGAGTGTTGTAACACCCCGGATACAACTTTCCATATTCGTAACTCCAACTCTTGCCTTTTCCGGAGATGCGATATGATATTTCCTTCGTGGTTGGGTTTTTGTCTGTTGTTTTGCATTTTGTTCTTGTTATGCATCTCGTCTCATGTCATCATCTGCATTTCATCCGCATGTTTTTCAAAACTTGCATCCATTCGGGTTCTCCCGGTTCTCTACGTTGTCTGTTCTGAGCCCGACCACACTTGCCCGCGCCCGCGGCACCTCCGAAATATTATTTTATAAGTGGCATAAAAATGTTCTTGGATTGGGTTGCAACTTGTCGTGCGGTCTTATTATAGTGTAGACAGGCCGCCTGCCAAGTTTCGTCGCATTCGTCGCATTCGCCGGTACTTTCGTCGGACGTTTCGGTCTCCGAAACTACTGCCGGGTTGCACTTCTCTTCTCTCCCCTCAAGCCTAGCCCATCTAAACACAGCCCACCAACCTCTCCCAGGCCTGTCTAACCTCCCCCTCGATCGGAAACGTCGGATCGCGATCGGAGGGCTTCGAAAGCCCCCAATTCCCCCTAACCTAGCCCCTCCTACCTATAAATCGAGACCCCCACGTCCATTTTGGGCAACCCTAGCCCCCTAGACCCTCCACCTACCTCCAGCCGCAGCCAACCTCCCCCCTTCCGTGCATTCCGCACCACTCCAACCCTGCTCCGCCACTTGGCGCCGCCGCCGGCACGCCCCGGTCCAATCCACGCGCGCCACGTCGCCCCCTGGCCGTCTCCAGCCACTGCCCCACCGCCATGTGGCATCGCCACCTCACCCTGCTCCTCCCCGCCGCTGAGGCCCGTAGGAGCCCGCAACCGGCCCGCCCCGGGCCTATCCAGGCCCGAGGAGCCTGCAGCCCCGTTCGCCGCCGCTCCCGAGCGCTCTGCTCGATCTGGATCGAGAGGCCTCCTCCCGTTCGCCTGCGCCCGAGCACCTCCCCTCGCAGCGCCCCGCCGCGTGGCCGTCCGACCGCTCGCCGATGTGCGCCACCTCGCCGGTGCGCCGCCCCAGCCACCGATCTGCTCCGCCGCCGCCGACCCAGGTCGCCGCTGCCCGCGTCTCCCTCTTCCTTCCCTTTGTCCTCCCTCTCTCTCACCTCGCTCTCTCTCTTTTCCCCCGCAGGATCCGCCCGTGAAGCTCCTCTCGACGCCGATGGCCTTCACCGATGCCGGGAACGGAGTCCTCACGTCCGGATCTGACGGCCCCTGTCCGGATCCACCCCATTCCGCACCTCGCCGATCCTCCACGACCTCGCCAGAGCTCCCTCCCGTTGCCCCTGCATCCCCTGCTTCTTGGCGCTCGCCGCCCCTGTGCGTTGCCCGCGCTGGCCAGCTGCGTGGGCTGCCAGCCGCGCCAGGCCCAGCGCGCTTCCTCTCCCAACCGGGCCCAGCCCGCAATGTGAGTTGTTTCCCCCAGCCAGTTCTATCAGATTCGGCCCATGTCATATTTTTTCCCGTTCTGCGAATTTGCCTATTATCCAGAAAACTGCATTTTTACAGATTGGACCCTAAACTTCATGCATATAATAACTCATGAACCGTGCATCATATTAAAATGTTTTATACATGTAAATTGCTTAGAATTTTGTGTAGATTAATAATATGCCATTTTCATCAATGTTTAAAATGTTTAACTTGTTGTTTGTTTAAATTTGCTAATATGCCATGTTAAAATGATTTATTTCATAACTAAATAACCGTAGCTCGGTTTTGAATAAACTTTATATGTAAATGGGGTGGAAAAATACCTAGTTTAACATGGTCCACTTTATTTTCCTGTTTAACAACCTTAAAATATGGTTTAGGACAGAACAGTACCAAATTCATTTTATGCACATGGGGATTTTCCGGAATTGTTGTTTGTTATTTCCGGCCTCATTTAAACTTGCCTAAATAGATGACTTTATTATGCTTCACCTCTTGCCATGTTAATCAACATTCAATGTGGTGTTTTGTCAATATGCAACTCATTGCATATTGAGCTCCACTTAACTTGTAGTATTATTTGTTGCAAATTGCCATGCCATGCCTCTTTAAACCGGACATGCATCATACTTGATTGTGCATCATGCCATGATTATGCTTGTGTGTTTACCATGTTGTTTGCTTCTTTCTGGTGTTGCTTCTTAATTCCGGTAATGTCGCGATTGTGAGGATTTGTTCGACTACGTCCGTTCATCTTCTTCATGGACTCGTTCTTCTTCCTTGCGGGATTTCAGGCAAGATGACCGCTACCCTGGATCTCACTACTATCATTGCAATGCTAGTTGATTCGTTCTATCGCTATGCTGCGCTACCTATCACTTGTTCTTCAAGCCTTCCCAAATTGCCATGAACCTCTAACCTTTGACACCCTTCCTATGCAAACCGTTGCTTGGCTATGTTACCGCTTTGCTCAGCCCTATTATAGCGTTGCTAGATGCAGGTGAAGTTGAAGATTGCTCCATGGTGGACAGGATTTTGTTGGGATATCACAATATCTCTTATATTATTAATGCATCTATATACTTGGTAAAGGGTTGAAGGCTCGGCCTTATGCCTGGTGTTTTGTTCCACTCTTGCCGCCCTAGTTTCCGTCATACCGGTGTTATGTTCCTGGATTTTGCGTTCCTTACGCGGTTGGGTGATTTATGGGACCCCCTTGATAGTTCGCTTTGAATAAAACTCCTCCCGCAAGGCCCAACATTGGTTTTACCATTTGCCTCACCACCACCTATATTTCCCTTGGGAGTAATTAACCGAAGGGTCATCTTTATTACAGCCCCCCCGGGCCAATGCTTGTCTTAGTGTTGGTCCAAACTAGAGCACCGTGTGGGACCATCCCTTGGCAACTTGGGTTACGTTGGTACCTATACGCTTAGCTTATCCGCTGTTGCCCTAAGAACGAGATATGTGCAGCTCCTATCGGGATTGTCGGCGCATCGGGCGGTCTTGCTGGTCTTGTTTTACCATTGTCAAAATGTCTTGTAAACCGGGATTCCGAGTCTGATCGGGTCTTCCTGGGAGAAGGTCTATTCCTTCGTTGATCGCGAGAGCTTGTCATGGGCTAAGTTGGGACACCCCTACAGGGTATAATCTTTCAAAAGCCGTGCCTGCGGTTATAGGCAGATGGGAATTTGTTAATGTCCGGTTGTAGATAACTTGACACCAGATCCGAATTAAAACACATCAACCGCGTGTGTAGCCGTGATGGTCCCTTCTCGGCGGAGTCCGGGAAGTGAACACGGTCTTTGGGTTATGATTGACGTAAGTAGGAGTTCAGGATCACTTCTTGATCATTGCTAGTTGACGACCGTTCTTCTTGCTCTCTTCTCGCTCTTATTTGCGTATGTTAGCCACCATATATGCTTAGTCGCTGCTGCAACCTCACCACTTTACCCCTTCCTTTCCCTTTAAGCTTTGCTAGTATTGATACCCATGGCAATGGGATTCCTGAGTCCTCGTGGCTCACAGATTACTACAACAACAGTTGCAGGTACAGGTTGTGCGATGATCTTGACGCGAGAGCGATGTTTGCTTGTTTTGGAGATATTCTACTACTTCTTCTTTGATCAGGGGATAGGTTCCAGGTCGGCAGCCTGGGCTAGCAGGGTGGATGTCGTTTGAGTTTTTGTTTGTGTTTCATCCGTAGTCGTGTATTCGTGTATCGTGATGTTGTATTCGTGTGGCATTGTATGCCTCTTGTATGTAACCCCATCTATTATGTAATGTTGATGTAATGATGTCCACCTTGCAAAAGCGTTTCAATATGCGGGTCTATCCTTGGTGGGACCTTCGAGTTCCTTTTGGATAGGGTCACATATTGGGCGTGACAACCTCTCCACATATAGTCCACTTCAGATGCATGTCGGTCATTGACCATGTTGACCAGGCCGTGCCGAGAGCACTAGGGTGGTGGACGACAGCGAGGCCTAGGAAAGGAATGACATGGAGGTAGGGAAGACTCAGCAATTGTTTCCCACGCGGAGGGGAGTACGACTGTACGATGGTTTACTGGTTCGTCTGCCGTCGCCGGAGAATAACAACAGGTGTGGGTTAGTAGAGGGATGGCTAGGCCAGTGATGGGAGTACGGTGGGGTGGTGAGGCCTGCTCAACAGCAGGCCGCGGGGAGGAGGGAGCTGGCAGTCCCGCCGGCGCTTGTTTGAGCGGCTGGAGTAGGAAGAGCAAAGATTGAAGAAGCACGACGGCTGTTGGATGGCCATCCAACGGTCACTGCTTGTGCGTCAACCTTTTTTTTAGGAAAGCCTCAAATCTGTGGAAACCCAGGATACAACCCATCTGCCATTATTTCTAACAATTTACAGCCTATTTGCTAATTCTTAAGGTTTTTTTTGGAGCCCATATTCTTTTTGTTAGCACTACAGCCCATATTGTGGCCACGGTTAAAAAATTATACGAAATTTTGCATATTTCGGTGCGGTCCGAACTGTTTTTAATCCCGAAATTTCGACTCACATTCAAACTGATTTTAAAAATAAATGTATATCAATATAAAATCCAACAAATTCTCCATGCATAAAAATTAATGTAATTTAAATTCTCAAAATGAAAAAAAAGATATTCGAAACTAATTGCCGGTTTGATGTGTTTAAAAATGTACAACCCATTTCTCATTACTGATGAGCCATTTTCTCGGCCAGCCGAATGAAAGCTCTCCTCATCTTGAAAGATTTGCAGCCCAACAGGCCTGACAAAGCGACTTACTTGGCAAATCACAAAAAAACTGGGCTGTAGCCGTAGACCCAGTTGTCAGCCTTTCCACGTACAACACTCTTCCGATGGAAGTCGTTCCTTGACCACATTAACCACGCCGCGCAGAGAGCACCAAGGCGGTGGACGACGGCAAGGCCTAGGAAGGGGACGACGCGGAGCCGGGGAAGACGTGGCAGTGGAAGCCCGCGAGGAGAGCAGTACGAGGGTTCACTGGTTCGGCTGCGGTGTGAGGCTGCCGTCACCGCAGGGCCTGGCCAGCGGTGGGAATAGTAGGGGCGATGAGGCCTCCGCGGCAGCACAACCGGCCACGAGAGGCAGGAGCATGAGGCACGACCGGTGCTGGTTTGTACGGCTGGATGGACATCGTACGGTCACAGGAGCTTGAATCGTTCATATTGACTAAGTTGACAAAGCCCTTCGTTCCCGTCAACTTAATAGGCCCACAAGTCAGCCTCCCACCAAGGTGGGTCCCAGCTAGCAGGGGGAGTATTCATTTTTTTGTGCGTGATAAGGAGGCACTTCCGGTGGGTCCGAGCTGATAGCGGGGGGGGGGGACATTTTTTTCATGAAATACGGTGGCCCGTCAGGTGGGTCCCAGCAGTCAGGGGGAAAACATTTTTTTGCAAAATACGGTGGCCCGTCCAGTGGGTTCCTGCTGTCAGTTGGAGGAATCATTATTTTCCGCGTAATAATGAGGCACTTACTTGCGTCGTCCGTGGACCCAGCTGAGACTCTCCACGTACAGTATACTTCCGATGGAAGTTGTTCCTTGACCATGTTGACCTCGCCGCATTCCGTTGCATGCATGCATCCATGGGCGTGGTGCATCCCCACTGTCAGCCTCTCACGTACAGTCATCTTTCGATGACTCTCGGTATTTGACCACGATGACCACACCATGCCGAGCGTACCCAGACTGGAACAACCCGGAGATGGGGAAGACGGGGCAGTGGAGTCACAGATGGAGAGGAGTGGGAAACTTCACTGGTTCGGGTGCGGGGCAGCACAGCCGCGGTGCCGCCCACGGGAGACAGGAGCAAGAACAGAGGTTGAAGAAGGAGCACGACTGTTGGATTAACATCCAACGGTCCAGCTGCTAGAATCATTTGTTGATTAAGTTGACAAAGCCGTGCGTACACGTCCGCTTAGCAGGCCCACAAGTCAGTCACCAAATCTGACGGGTCCCAGCTGTCAACGGGATGAATAATTTTTTTGCAAAACAAGGAGACACTTCCTTCCGTGCGAAGATACAGCCGGTGGGTCCCAGCTGTTAGGTGGAGGAAACATTTTTTTTCAACTTAATAAGGAGCAACTTTCCTTGCGTGCGACCATGGACCTCGTGGGTCCCAGCCGTTAGGCTCTCCACGTACAGTCCTCTTCGGATGACTCTCGTTTGTTGACCACGCCGCACCGAACAAAACAAGGCAGTGGATGACAGCGAGGCCCCGGACGGGAATGACCCGGAGATGGGAAAACGCGGTAGTGCAGTCGCAGATTGAGAGGAGGAGAAGGGTTATAACTGGTTCTGTTGCAATTCATATCAAACTCAGGTTCACAGGACACGTTCATATTCATAGCCAACAGTCACTATCAACAACTCAAAAGATTCATATATACACAAGCTCAGCATACCTATGCATCCAAATGATTGAGAGATCACACGAAAATATTCATACATAATTCACAAAAAGATAAAGATATACACATGTTCAGTATGTTTATGCATCCAAATGATTGAGATCACATCCAATATGTTCCATGGACGAACTTTAATTACCTAGGGTACAGACTGGTAAATGGTGTTTAATCGGAGGTACTTCTTGCTAAAATTAGTTCCTGTACGAGTAAACTTTTGAGTACATAGGAGGCAGCACAGACAATTTGAACTTTCCTTGTAGGTTTATCCTCAAATAGTGGCCTCGTGCCGAGGGAGGTTTGAGCAACTTGGCCACTACTTTCATCCAACTACTTTACTGGCTCATCTTGGTCATGTATCTTGCCAAAATTCTACATCGCAAACGAGAAAGGAGGCGGTTGAGAAAATGAAGCACTCAAATTTTTTGTGCAGTTCAACTGAAATGGAGCATCCTTGGCATCCAGACTGATTAAGTGCCAGATGAATATACGTGTCAACCAACTTGACTGGAATCTTTAGACTCCATGCCATATAGTTCGCTACCATATGTGCCGATAACCAAAAGGCACAAATTGGGACCAACAACTGGACTGCGTTTTTCTAGGCTATGCACCAAGCAATACTTTTGGCGTTCACTCTCCTAATAATTGGAGTTTGACAATTGGTTGACGCCGGTTGATACTCGAATGAATATAGGTACTTCTTTTCAACATCGATGCTTGTCTGAGTGAACTTTGGAGTACATATCAGTAGCATAAGTACCTATCCATCTGATTATTTTGTGGAGTTCTACTGAAATCGCCTGATGTAATGATTTGCCTGCAAGTTCAGGCTCCAAATTACTCCTTTATGAAATCGGCAAACAGTAGCACAATACCAAATTACCAATACATATGACAGGCACAATAACAAGGATAAAGACTGGTACCAACCTGTGTGAGGTAGCATATCAATTACTATTTCCTTTGACAGGAAGCCGAGATAAGCCAAGGGACTGACAGCAAAGGAATAAAGCAAGCGGAGATTAGCGACTAACATGAAAGGACAGAGCTATCGAGGCAATGAAGCACCCAAAGTTTTTGTGCAATTCCACCAAAATCGAGCATCCTTGTTGGCACATATATTGAGAGAGTGAGATTACTGTAATAGTGGGACTAGTTGATGAAACATACACTAACAAATAGAAGCACCCTAATTATCTTAATGGGTAAGGTTAGCAACATAGTAGTCTTGCTTAAAGATAGGTATTAGTTTATTTAATCAGTGCCAATTAGCCCAACTCAACACTCAAAGCATTGCCATTTATCATAGGTTGCAAAACTTAAAAGTGCAAAGATAAAGGAGTTTCTCATGACAGGAGCACGATACAAATAGAGATGACAGCAAACTAATATGGATGAAGGCCTTAGGCCAGTACCAACCTGAGAAAAAAGCTTATTCATGTAGTCCCATAAGAGATGATAAAGCACTCACTGGAATCACACAATAGTATATATTTTTGTGCACTTCAAATGTATGGTTCAAATCACTCTTGTTTACCAGTGCTGAGATTATATCAAAATATTATCAAGAACTTCCAGCAGAGTTAAAGCACTGGCTGGGATACAGTTCATTGTATTGTCTTGTGTAGTTCCAGTAAAATTTATGATTGGCACAACATGATCCCTGTTTGCGCAAGTAGGAACAAGGTGAAACCTTCATTTTCTTAGTGAGAAAGGATAGGAAGACATTAGCATATTACTCAAATAGTAGCATCAAATTCATGATGGACAATACGCAAAACATTGCCTCATTGAACCAATGGCAATAAATTGACATGCAAAACAATAGAACTATTATGTCATGACACTAATAATATTCCCTGCCTGCTCCACCACATGATTCACCTCCATAGACAAACATTCACACGTACGTGATTCAGCATAGGGTCCTACTAAAGATTTGTTTAACTCCAACAGGAAAATTAGGCAGTAATTAATTAGTGGTACTTAAGTACTCCTAATTAATTAAGTGAGACAGCAGAAGTGGAAGGGCTCCCTGGAGGATCGTCTCACATGTAAGGTAGTATTTGCCGGAGCCCTTGAATAGCCTCGACTGAGGCGTCTGGCTTCAGCAAGATTGCCTTGGCACTGTTTATTCTTCTTCTTCTTCCACTTCATGTTCTGTTTCTCTTTCTCCTCACCAGTTGGTGAAACCAAGTACATGATTGGCCTTCTAATTCATAGTTGGTTTTGTCAGTGAGGGAGTACAAGTGTACTAGTAAAAAACAACATTATTTTCTCATGGCAGTCGGAAAGTAGAGATGAGCACATGCATTAAATATCATTATTACCTAAAGGAAGGTTATGGCGCCAATATGGATGATGAGGATTGGAACACAGATCTCCCTTTGTGCAGTTCCACCAAAATGAACCAACTGTTCCATTCTGACATTCCAGTTAAACAGCACAAAAGTCACTTCTTTTAAGAAGAGTTTTGTGCAGTGCACCAAAAGGTCACAACAGCAACTAGGTGAATTGGATATCCCTGTTTGCACAAAAGGGCACAGAGGAAACAGTCAGAGTCTCAAACAATTACAGGCAAAAACATTTGGCTAAACTTGACAGAGTCTCAAACAGTTACGGGCAAAAACAGTGGCATGGCTTCATTTTCACCAGGGACATTATATTAACAAAAACTAAGGCTGCATTCGGTTCACAGGTTTGGTGCAAGATTTTCGTAGGAACACAATTCCTACGGTATTCTTTCCCTTCCAACCGTTCAGAACACGGGAAAGGTGAATAGTGTTTAATAGGAAAGCTGGTCTGGTAGTACAGATTCCATCGGATTAGAAACATCCACGCGCTACTCATTTTTTGGGCGGAAGCCCGAGGCAGGCGCTCGCTGCCATGCGTTAGACAGGTTGTTGTGTTGTGTTTGCCGGAATAAAAAAATCAACCTATGTGTGGTACATGAGGTTAGGACAAGAGTAGTCACTGTGCAACTGAATAAACAAATAGCATCTCATACTGCCAAGCATGCTACTCTAAAAAAACAAATCTATACATTTCGTAGTCCATCCGAACACATTCTCTTGAGAGTTTCCTACGGTTCGCTGTTCCATAGTTTTATACCTACATTCCTTTCCTATTCCTCTATTTTCATCAAGACCTATGTTCTCTGCCCCTTTATTCCGACCGGAGCCTAAATGTTTGGTATAAGGGCATGGGACAGTGGGTGCACCAGCAGTACATCACCATGTACGTAAACAGGGGCATAAAGTGGTGATTCATAGTTTGTTGCCCCGAGAAACAAACATCCAAGAAACATATATGGGTTGGTCCCATTTTTGTTCACTCTAGCCACCTACTCCTGTGTGTGGATAACAAATCTAGTCCTGGTCATACCACTATGTACAACGTTACCCCTATATTTCCCTTTTCGACCAAGAGACCGGTTGGATGACGAGTCTGTACTACTTTCATCCCCTTTCCTTATTGTTTGTACCAAGTCCGATGTACATACTAAATTCCCCCACACCCACTTTATTTAAATGACAAGTATTTTCGGACGGAGGGAGTACAAGATTCGACTCCATGAAGTAGCTTTACCTCTAACAATAGAAGAAGAAAAAATAGGTCACGTTGGACCATCCAATCGAGATGGGCTGAGAGGTAGAAACTGATGAACATGCAGCGACTAGCGAGCTGGGGAAGTAGAGCTAAGGCGGTTTCGAACGAAGATATACCTGAATGTCGTCGGGATGTGGATAGGTGGGCGGCGGGAGGCCGGATCCGCCCACAGGCAACAACGAAGGGATAGGAGGACCTCCCGCCCCGGTGCTCGGCCAGAGAGAATGGTGCGGCTGGTAGTGGGTCTCCTCCCTCGCTGTCGACGACGGCCTAAATGCTGCCCCTCCTCCCCTTCATCGGTGGAGGGGGATACGTCCGGATCTCTAACCAGCGGTGAGGATAGAAAGCCAGTGTTTTTTGAAGGGAGAAAGACAGTGTTAATACCCCTGTCTTGTTTAGATGTGGAGAGGATGAGAGTGTGTGAATAGAGCAGCCCTAGCAAGCAAGCGCGGAGGCTCCGACATATATATAAGTAGTGGGGTAGTTTTCCTTTTTCACTCCATCAAAACAATCGTTTAAAATTGTGTACTACTACTACATGCCAGGTCGCATTTTTTTAGTTGTTGATTGTTTTTTGAGATAGCTACCCGCTTGTTCCAAGTGGTGTTAGGGTGTGCCAGGTCGCAGTTTTATCGTTCAAGTCTGGTACTACAAGTCCCTCCATTAAATGAACAACCACCCCCTCGTAAAAATTGTGAACAAGCCCACGGCTAAAATTAGCGGAAACGTGGGTTGCCCCAACATGCATTATTATTTATATTTTCTACTCCCTTCGTTCCTAAATATAAATATTTTTTATTAGCCACACCTAAGACAAGAATTTTTTATTAGCAGTGAACCCCACATGTCATAGACACAAAAACTGTGGCAAGATTCCCTTAGGCAAGCCAAAGTGTGTCTAACAATTTGAGCAACTCAGGTTAGCCAAGTGTGGCAAGTGTGGGAAAAATAATGTGGCAACATAAGACAAACATAGTCACAATCCAAACAGCCCCGTAATTTTTTGTGACATGCATGAAAATTTGGTTAGTTAAATTTATAGTCAAAATTTGGCAAGGTGCATCAAATGAACACATGCAAGTATCAAAAGGAAAATCACGGCATGCATGCATGCGTTGTACTCCCTCCGTTTCCAAATATAAGTCTTTTTAGAGATTGCAACAAGTGACTACATACGAAGCAGAATATGTCGACTCCTACATACGAAGTAGCCCATTTGAAATGTGTAAAAAGACTTTTATCGAGTGTAGTGCTTTGATGTGTCACGTCAACTCGTACAAGACCGAGAAATTTGATTACTACAATGCCCTCTCCCTCACGGACTGAGCTTCGGTGCCTTAACTGCACCTGCCTTTGGCTGCATGACAGGTGGGACAACCATCTGTTGGGCCCACCTGTCATGGATGCAAAGGCAGGAGCAGTAAGTAGAATCTTTCGCTACACGCTATCCCTCCCGCATGAGGTGGACGGACATGCAGCAGTGGATTCGATACTGTAGAAGTAGGAGTAGCATCATTGTTCATCTTCTCGAAGAGGCGAAGAGCCAAGCGCAAACCGTACGTGGCAGTTGCAAACGCTCGCGTGGTGCTGTTCCTTGGAGTACTAGCCAGGCTCTTGCATGAGACAAAATTGCTATTGTTTAACAATTAAACTCCATTATCCATTGGTTGATACTCATTCTGCATAGGTCAAGCGCTTAGCACCGTTTCCTCCTGGGGTCACCAATGTTTATTTGCTAACTAATAGCATTCCATGCAATGAACTAGCCATTGCAAGTCATTAAAAGCATGCACACCTCTCATCTCTTATTGGTTGATACGTATGTCAAGAAACAAGAAACAAGGTAGAAGTTAATGCACCGCGCCTAAGTGTTTTGGGACTATTTGGTTTTTGTAAGATGACTTACACACCTAGACGGAGGGAGTAGTATAGACCTGTAAACCGGAAAGGAGTATTTGCCTTTCTAGAGATTTCAACAAGTGACTAGACTACACCATGTGCAGTACCCCCTCCCTTCCGGTTTATAGGGCTCAAATCTCAAATCTCATGAACCAAGGCATTTTGCGATTGGAGGAATGTATCTCGTACTTTACAAAACTACCCTAATTAAACTCATGCATTAATTACGTAGTTCTCTCGTTTTCCTCTCCGCCTTGGTCGCGGTGCACAATATTGAGCACTCCTATATGACTAGCCGCTCTATCTACATGCGGGACATTTCAAAGCATCCGGGCCCGCGTGCCATCCCCAAATCACAGCGAGGTGCTACAGTCGAGACTCACCTGTCACCCCGATGTGGCCGTCATGACCCGTCATATCACAAAACCCACACCTTTACCAGCAGTGGTAAGGTGGCCTCCAAGTTGGACTGGACAAAGCAACCATCATTTCATTGGAACGCTCGTTCAAGACCTTTCTTCCCTTTCTTGAAGAAAACCTCACTCCAGGCTACTCACTTCTGCCATTTTTCTTCTCTACCAACGAAGGAAATGTGGGCAAATCAGTTATGCTGCTATATTTTCATTCCAATAGTCTTCTTTTTGCGAAGCACCGACCCGTTCTCACATCCTATTCTTTTCCCGTTTTCATTGCGATTGTGGTTTCCTTTCGATTGCTTTTTGTTTGTCAGTTCATTGATGGATCCTGGAGCACTAGGCAAAGAATTGCCGGCGAACAACCCACTGGAGACAGCGATCTCCAGGAAGCGAGCACCGACCAACGAGTTGACCATGTTGGCGGGCCAACCCATGGAGACAAAGAAGTCCAAGAAACAAGCACTGGCCAAAGAGTTGAGGATGTTGGCGGACAAACTCCTCAAAGAAAGTTGGAAGAACAGCAAGGGCCCCACCGTGCCTACCCTAGGGAGTCTGATTGCCACCTATGTGAGGCTCAAGGCCGAGTTTTAGGAGATAGTCGCCGTTGAGAAGCAGTATTCCCCTGGCAAGGTGATGGCCCCAATTGAGGACGAGGAGATGGTCCCCGGAGGGATGAGATCCCCCGGTGAGCTGCACAAGGTAAAAAATAATGGCTTATTACCATAGTTGTGGTTTTTGATTATTTGCAATGTGCTTGCTTTTGGATTATTTGCAATGTGCTTGCTAATATGTTAGGGTTGTGCAGGTGCCGGTGGTTGTCCTTGATGATTCCAATGTCGTGGCCCGTCCTGTTGGCATCGCCCCGGAGATCGATTCCGATGCCGCTGTCCATCCTGTGGACATTGCCCCAGAGATCGATTTCGATGTCGCGGTCAGTCCTGTGGACATCACCCCAGAAATTGATTCCCATGCCGCTGTCCATGCTGTGATCATTGCCCAAGAGATCGATGACAAGAAATAGTTGGTCGCGCTAATCCTTCAGGGTAGTTTGCATTGCCCTGTGTTTAATTACCAGAACGATGCGTGTTATCAAACTATCTTAGGGCTAGTGCACTGTCTTGTGTGTGCGGATCTTGCTACTTTTTTTTGATAGCGAATCATGCGATGAATCATGCGAACCCTCTCAGAGTTATGGAAACAGATGTATCCTCACCAGCTTTTGATGTAATATATGGCATGCTTAGATGTAATTTTGAACTATCTATCATATCAGCAGGGCTTGTTTGATCATTCTTGGTGTTAGTGGGCTAGCTACTATGCGAGCTATAGTACTTGCAAAACACTCACCGAACAGAAACGTTGGGGCTGATGAGCTTGTGGTACGCTTATACTTATCCCTCGTCGATCGACCAATATCCCTAGCTCTTATAATTTTAGGCTTAGCGATTGATCAGACAATAGTCGACATGCATTCAAGCCTCATTTGGTTCACATGGTAGGAAAATCGTAGCAAAAGTACAGAGAACGTGCAACACAAAATCATAGCAGTGCAGAGACGTACTCCCTCCGTTCCAAAATAGATGACCTAGACAGGCTAGTTTGGCCTAGTTGGTTTCAGTGATATGACGTGGTACAGTGTCGTCTAGGCTTCGCGTGTGGTAGCAGTATTGCGGGTACAGTAAGTTTTCTTGACGAAGCGGTATTCAATGAAGTCATGATGGTTCCTTCGTCCGAACAACTTACAGTGGGAAAGGTTGGGCCTGCGATACGACCGGGGTAGACCAGGATAATTTTGTGCATGGCAGTGGACCAGGATGATCGATGTCCCACATGTCGGCGAATGAAAGTATTCTTTTCGATATAGAGGACGAGCAACGAGTATTCATTGTTTATTTTTGATGAAAACTATTGTCTCCACTGTTACTCCTTGACTTTGTCAATGCCTCTCTTTCCTCCACATAAGCGGGGACTATTTGCTATGCATGCAGCGGGCAGCTAGCGTCTTGAGGGGCCAGGGCGGTGCGAGCGGGCTCCGGAAGCGGTCCAGACTCCAGCATGGCCCACCTCACATTATCACCATATATTTCTTGGAGTCCGTGCGCGGCGGGCGGGCAATCTCTTCTCCCTCCCCCGTTTCTCTATTCTCAGCCGACGCCCGCCGAGCGATTAGATTTCAGCTATCGACGATTTATTCAATTACGGTCCCACATGTCAGTGAAATTGCAAGACAATGCCTGTCCCCTCTAGTGAGCGGTGTGCGAGACGGATTGTCGGGGTTGCGACGCGTACGAGTCGTAAGTGTGCCGCCTTTTCCTTTAGAACTTGCGAAGCGTAACATGTTTGCATGATCGATCGATAGAAAGTCAGAACAAAATGATGAGGGTGGTGCTTTCCTGCTTGTTAGGCAGGCTAGTTCGAGTGATATGACGTGCTACAGTGTCGTCCACTTGCTCCATTTTTATGTAAGCAAGAGTTTACACTCTTACGCGGAAGGAGTGCGAAACACCGCAGATCTGATTTTGATCGAGGTATAACTGTTCCCTGCCAAATAATAGAGGATTGTTAGCGATTATAGCATGATAGTTAGGGCATCTCCAGCGCTGGCCCACAAATTTACACCGGCATATGTCCGAGGACACTGATGGATGCCATCCGATACTGCCCGCATACCTTTCGACAACTATATGAACTAACCGGACGAAATTCGTGCAAACAAAGCAAATTTCGAATTAACCGGATGAAATTCATTACATTTCGAAAACTTTTCCTACAAATTGGACGAAATTCATTACATATTTCGCACAAACCGTACTAAACCTACTGTAAACCTAATCTAAACGATCGCCGGCGCCCGACCACCATGTCCGGCCATGAACCCGAGAAAGCCGGCCATTTCCTTTGCCTCCTCCTCATCCGCCTCGATAACCTCCTCCTCCGGCCGGAGCATAAGGTTATGAAGATTTCCGCCTCCACGTCGCCGTCAACCGGCTAATGGGCCACCAATGTTTACCCTACCAAGCTTGGCATCGACTGAGTGGAGTAGCGGTGGCCTTCCCTGGAAAAGAGCGGCGGCGACCTACCGTGTACTACTCTTCCTCGCTGCCGGCTGCGCCCGCGCATGCACGCCGGCTTCGTGGTCGTGGCGGCGGAGGGCGGCCGGGGGGGGTGCTGGTGATCTCCTTCGTTTGCTCCTGTGACAGTACGTCAAAGAGATCTTTGGAGCACGCCCGGAGCGAAGCCGCCGATGTCCCTCGTCTGCTCCTCCAACAGTACGTCCAAGAGAGCTTCGGAGCGCCAGGAGGCCATGGTTGAAGTGGTGCCGACAGAAGGAAGGGACCGGAGGAGAATAAGTGTGGGTCTTTGGCTATGGCTGGGAGTTGGGGCTCAAGTTAATATATCGAGCGAATGGCAATGAGCCGTGGCAGACGAATGGACAACTGGCGCCGGAGTAGGTTCATCGGGCGTGAATGCGGACGCTGCTTCAGTGACGTAACTGCAGATGCGTTTGGGTTACTGACATGTGGGCCCAACGGGCGTCTGGCCTGCATGTCAGTGACACACCAATTGCACCTGCAGTTAAGTCCGGTGAATGCGACATTGACATTCTGGAGAGACGGTGACCGTTTCAGGCGGGAAGCGCGTGCTAGCGATGGAAGGGGTTTCGCTGTGCAGTGGCACTAAGATCGGTCGCTCACGATAGTACATACTCCATACCATACTACCATAGTACCCTCTCTAGCTTAGGTTGTTTTATAGATTGTCATTGTGATGGACGATATACATGAGCAAGGCGGTCCGAGTATGACCGTTGGTGTTGAGCCAGGTGAATACATGCTCGGCGTTCGCGTCGGCCTCCATCAAACGTCTAAACAGTAATGTCAGGCACCGCCGGGGTGCGCAGGTGATGGGCTCGCCGTTTGCGTTGCGCCATGAGCAGGACTTTGATTTAGAGGGCGACGTGCATGCATTAGCATGCTTTGACAACGTGGGCGTGATTGTCTGACGCGAAGTATTTCATTTTCATTTGGCTGACGAAGGTGCGTTGCAGCGATGAGTCCGTGGTTTGATTCCCCACATACGCATAATTTTGGTTTTTACAGTATTTCTTTCTCCATTCATAGGTAGGCCCGTGTAGATAGATAAAGAACATGAGCTGATGAGGCGCATCTGGACTGTTTGACTGGTCAACCATGCAAATACAGAGCTATACGCTGAGCCAGCGACCGTATAATCACCATATCTCGTATACAATGATCAAAGTGAGCTATCAAGACAAGTTCGACGACCGCCAATGCATTTTACTCAGTAATAAATGACCAGGATTGAAGGGGAATCCTAATTTGCTTCGTCTTCTGTCCTTGAGCTCTTACAAACCAATGCACTATACGGTTGTCCGGCCACTCCACCCTAGAGCTCTCACCAACCGTCATTCATGCCACCACGCCGCACACTAACCGGTAAGGCAGCTATGGCATCCTGCCACGCCGAGTTCCTCGCCGCCCACGAACGCACACAAAATGGTAGGGAAGCGATGGAATCCCACCGTGCCGAGTTCATCTCCGCTCGCGACCTCACAACTATGTCGGCTGAATTTGAAGATGCCAAGGCCGAATGGGCGGTAGAGCAAGAGGCGGCCAAAGCCGCACAGAGGGAGCGGAAAAGTCACAAAGCACTCAAGAAAAGAGAGGCCCGCCGCCACAAGAAAGAAAAGGACGCACGCGCTGCTGCGGAGAGGTCGGCGAAGATCCAAGCACGGTGGGGTGTCGCCGACAAAGCCGGGAAGGAGAACGATGACTTCTGGCCAGCATGTGAGAAGTAGTAGTACTAGTAGTTAGTGTGTGTGTCTGTGTCTAAGTACGAGCATGTACCAGTACTTCTAGTTACTACTGTAGTTTTTAGAGCAAATTACCAGTATATTAGCCTAGAATAAATGGAAAAATTCCTACCCCATGCATCAAATGGCATCTCTTTCTCTATAGGAATTGAGATGCATGTCATCTCACTTCATATGATTTTCATATTCCTATCCTATGAACGAAAGGAGGCCTCTATTGGAGTAAATACTGTAGCTAGCAGTACTGTTGGTACAGTAGTTTTCTTCAACAAGCGGAATTCAACGAAGTCATGATGGTTCCTTCGTCCGAGCAACTTCAAAGTGGGAAGTGGGCCTGTGATTTGACGGCTCATAAGTCATTGTTACTCCGGCGCGACGACCTGGGTGACTCTCCCTTGGTGTTCTGCGTGCATGGCAAGTGGACCAGGATGGTTGACGTCCCACATGTTGGCGAACGGAAGTATTCTTTCCGATATCGAGGAGCAAGGAAACCGCGTTGTATAGTATCACTGCTGATTGTTTCGCAAAAAAATAGTATCACTGCCGATTTATAATTATTTTTTATTTCTGATGAATGCTAGCGTTTCAACTCTTACGACAAAGGGTGCCAAACACGGCACGTGCTGGATGTCCCACCCGTCAGCGAAAGGAGTGGGATGTGAACAGCGTGGTAGAGCCCAGCGTAAAAAACAGCGTGGTAGAGCGTCTTCACTTCTTCCACTTCTGGGTCGGAGACCACACATAGTACTACTTAGTGGTATGAAGGATACAAAGTGCGACCTGGAGAGAAAGACACGTCTAGTTGGAAGGTCTCGGGGCATACACGTAAACAAATATAAAAGTTAATATGTGCCTCCAACTAATATAGTAGTAGAATACTTAGGAACGTACTCCATAACATCACCGTGCATTGCACGTACATCATTTAGTGGTAGTACGTAGTAAGAGACAAATGACACCCAAGAGTTCCCTTCTCGACCTACTTTTGGGCGTTTAGTAGAGTGTATGGAGGGTGCATGAGTCCACACTAGTTTAGCACAAATACACTAGAAGCATGCATGAAGAGAGCATGCATGAAGAGGGGTGCTGAGTTGAGCATGCATGAAGAGGGAACAACTATGTTGAGACGAGAACGCAATGAAACACACCCTGTATGCCAGGTTCATACCATTTGTGCCTTTCTACTTCACTTATTGCGCTACATTACTCAGGTTCATACGTGCACTCCTGGGTACATGTCCGTCTCGTAGTTCCAGTCCCACGTGTTTTTCATATAGATGGAACGATCATTTCATAACATGTGCACCTTGATGCTAGATGTCTCGCGTGTTGGCAAAAGTATGAACAAAGCTCACGTAAAAAAATAGAGTGGAAGAACATAGATTCTGGACGACCGAGAAGGAGCAAGGAACCTCATGGTGGAGCGTCTGCACTCATAATATTTAATATTATTCAGCGATATAAAATTAACCAATCATCTCCATAGTGGACTGGAAGAGGACGAAACACGGCAGCCCAATGTAGGTACATCATACTAGTACATGGCTAACCCATGCTATCACCATATTTCTTGGCTTTCGTGCGACACCTATCTCTAGTAATCCAGCAGCCTGTATCACTTCTCCCTCCTCGTCTCTATCAAAGTGCGGCGGGCTGGCTTTTCTGCCGTCTATTGAGGTCGGTTAACTATCACATGTTAGCGACATGCCAAGAGCATTCTAAAAAAAATTCCTTCATGTTCCGTTTTCAAAAAGAAAATAATCATTTCACGTACGAATTTGCCTATATGCTTTGAGCAACTTGCATGTCCTATACTGCTCCTGTTTGATACTCTAACTTAGCTAGAGGTTGGACTAACTCATGACTAACTCTGAACTAACTGTAGCCAAAGAGGTGTTTGGGTGACAGGGTTAGATTGACAATAAATGCACTTCATGGAGAGAGAAAAGTGATTTTTCAGTGGTCCCAATGAGAACTATCTCCAGTTAGCACGTCTTGGGTGGGATAGTTTTTTTTAGTGGGTTCTGTGCAACTTGCTCCAATTTAAACCCTCATGCTTGGATACTTTAGGGCTATTTGAGTCCCAACTAGCTCAAACTAACTCTAACCCATCGATCCAAATAGGGCCTATGGCCAGTCTCGACGCGGAGCAGTCGCGTGCACCGGGAAGCGACGCTCTCTCGGCAGTCGTGCCACTTCAAAGCCGGCGCCAGTGAGAGGTCGCCTCCGCTCTGGCCGGACATTAATGTGGCACTGACGCTCCAGGGCAACGCTGACCATTTCACGCGGGAAGTGCGCGCTGGCAAGGGAGTATAGGTTTTGAACCGTTTTAGGTGTAGTAGTAATGGTAGTTTGCAAAACTACTCAATTATTGCACTCAGTTTCCTAAGAAATTGTGGTAAAAAATGTTACTCCACAGCCCGCTTCCCTTCTCCTTCATGCTCGTGATTTATGTGGCCATGTTAACGTGGCTGTGTCAAAAAAATGTCACTTCCTGCTCGTGATTTGCGTTATATAATTACAAGAAAGATTCTCGTGCATTGCATGGAACATCAATATTCATTTTTTTACAGAACACCTGTTGTGATTGACCCATGCAGGAATAATCCCATGTGTAAAAACTAATGATATCTCGAGAATTTTATCAGGAAACTAGTATCTCGAGAATGTCACCGAAGAAATGAAAGAAGAGAGATAAGGCGAGGAGGAGTGGAGCGTGGTGGTGACTGGTGGTCGGAATGGGCGGAGGCATGGGGATGGACGGCGCCAGCAGGCGGCAGCGGCCACCATGCATGCTAGATTGTTCCAGAGACTTATTCCTTTTTTAATTGCTGAGCAATGAGGTTGCGGAGATAATGATGTGGAGCCAGGTGCGGGTATATTTTGTAAAATTATCATAGTTTGCTTTCTATCTGTCAGATATAGATCATACAGTCTGTATTACAAGATGGCAGGCACACCATCATCGCCAACTCGTTTTTTATAAGGGTACAGATGATAGGTTTGCTGACTACAAAAATAAAGTGGAATATGTCCATGTTATGCAACTAAATAAAGGTGATTGTTTATCATACGGGTAAGGTTGGATGAAGGGTGGTAGGAACAAATGCTCCTCCTAGAGCATGTGTGTGTGAGTTGGAGTATTAGTGTGTGAGAGAGAGAGAGAGAGAGAGAGAGAGAGAGGAGAGAGAGAGAGATGGAGTCTTAGTTTGTGTGTGTGAGAGAGAGAGAGATGGAGTCTAAGTGTGTGGGTGGGGGTGCATGTGTGTGTGTGTTTGTGTGTGTGTGTG